>NW_010972590.1:1439607-1641180 GCF_000737465.1 Haliaeetus leucocephalus
TATTTTTTTTTTTGGGAGTCCCCCCCCCCCCCCCCCCCTATCATTTGGCATTAAGGGATGTCCATTTTCATACCAGATTCCTTGGAAAAGACTTCCTCAGAAAAGACTTTCTTCTCCTGCCTTCCCAGCCCTAGCTTCTTTTCACTTGCTGAAAAAGTAGCTTGCCTGTGGTTTGCAGAGGTGCTCTTGAGTAAGAGGCTAAAGCAGCCCCTGGAGAAGGTCTGAACATGTACCTGAAATGCATTGCACCTGGGACAGAGTGGGGAGTGGGAAGCGATCCTTCCTCCAAAGCTGGGATGGGCTTCATGATGAAACGCTGCTTGCCTGTGTGGTCCTGTCTGGTACCACACGGAGGGCAGAGCATACCTGTGTCAGCCCAGGGCCATGCCCTTACACCAGGGCTCTGGTTCTGCCCAGCAGCATAAGCCCAGTTACACTGATTTCTGAAATATCATTTGAAAATAAGGTAATCATCCTAGTAAACCTCTAGTCTTTCTCCTTTAGTCTTGCAAGTTTTCCTTCTGCAAGCAACTCCCCACAAGAAGGGAAGCAGCATTCTTGGTCTTGCTGGGTGCTTCTGTGCTAGAGATGTCTTTCCTGTCCTGGCATGCTTCTGGGGTGGTATTAATAATAATACAAGAAAAATAAGGGTGATATTATTAAGATTGTTAAATTAATCTGATTTGAAAAGGAAAACTTGTCAGCTTTCACATGACACAGAAATAGGAAGTAAAAGTATGCAGAACAATTTGAGGGGCATGTCTGAACTTTCCTAGGCAGCACTGTCATCCCACTCATCAAGTGGGAAGCAAAAGAAATTAAAGAATGTTCTTTGTTTCCAAATTCCAGATTGGCGGCTTTGCTTTTAGACATGTTTCAATCTCCAGTTGTGTCTGGAAGGATTTTTTTTTTTCCATTTTAATGTATAATTTTCCATAACCATATAAGTAAAAGTTTTGTATGTTCAGTGTATACTTCAAATTTTCACTCTAGTAAGGTATTTAAAAAATCAAAAATCCCTGGCTGCAGGAATAGAAAAAGTTCAAAGTTCATCTCATAATCATAAGCAGACATCTCCCTCCCTCTCTCTTCGTTCATTCTCTCCCCCTCCTTCTCTCCACTTTTTTTTTTTTTTAAAGAGGTCAAAATTAAATAGCAGCTTTTTCTCTCTTCCTCTGGATGGGCTGTAATTTCATAATATGATAGTTTTATCAACAACTAACAACTCTGGTTTGGCGTAGAACTATATAATTCTGGAAAATATAAAGTAATAGTTTAAAAGCTTGGGCTATGAAAGGAAGGAATACTGCAGCTTAGTAAAAGCATATGTTGCTTATGGGGACCTCACAACCACATTCAAATTCAGCTCTTGCCAAATCACGTTACATTGCTAGAACTCCTTCTTTAAATTTCCCCAGTGAGGCTCATATGGCAGGATCTATGCTCCTGCTATACGGTATTAAGGAGGTTCATGGGCCTCTCTTTACCTTTTTTCTTTATTTCTTTTACAAAATGATTATGCCATTTAGAAATTCACAAATTGAGAGTTTATTACATCTTTGGGGTTTTTTTGACAGCATGATTCCCAACAACAGAGTTTCTAAAAGGCATAGTAACATGGCAAAAACTTCATCACATATACAGATAATTTTCTATTGAGACAGCTCTGTGCTGGGAGCTGATGACTTTGTTTTATAGTGAGACAGATGCGGTGTTTGGAAAGTATATTTGATGGCAACAGAGTTTGCAATTTGAGTACAGCAGCCATGAGAGAGTTAGAGCTGTGCAAAACTATCTTGGTTTAGTTCAGAAAGCATTTATAATTTTTGCAAAAGATCTCCTTACAGATTTTTACGGGGAGATCTTTTCCATCCTTTTTGCAGATACAGGCTCTTTTAAAACTTAAGGAAAAAAAACCCCATATGAATGCTGTTATTATTGTTATCTTGGAAAAAAAACTCTGAAAAGAATAGAAATGCTTGTTTTCTTCAAGGATCCATAAAATACTCTGAAGAATTTTATTTTCTGGGCTGATTTTGTGGACAGGATTTTTTCTCCCACATTAATAGTAGGCGACATTTAAGACACAAATCTAACTGAAAGCTCAGAGGCCGAATTCTTCGGTAGTGTAATGTCAAAGTGGCATGGCATATCAGCAGACTTAGACCAGGGATGTATTTGGCTCCATGTATGCTGTGTGTATGCATAGAGGAGCACGTCAGATGTAAAATAAAAAGTGCAATGAGAATGTCACTCTGATGAAATAGAGGCAATTTCAGACTGAAAACCTTTAAAGCTTTGAATGCACCATTAACTCTTTATAATTAATCTTTTGTGCAGGGACTTCCAACTCAAATCAAAGAATGTCACATGCAGCAAAACTTTATGCCAGGCTGTGAACCCTCAGAAGAACTCTCCTGTAGTCTTTTATAAGGTTTGCAAAGATATTGACAAAAGATCTACCTTAATCTAGAATTTCTGTATACTCATTTCATGAAGTGATATTTAATATACTGCCTAACGAATTGCAGATCTACGTTGAGCCTCCTACCCCATCACTGGCTGGCAGAATAGAAATATTAAATATGGAAAACCTAAATATTTTCTGCAAACATTAGTGCAAATGCTTCTGTTGCTTTTATGGAAAATAAAGAGGAAAGAAGGGCAGAAAAGGCTAAAATATATTTTACAGACTTTCTGGACTCGTCCTGTCCCAAAGAAAGAGTTTGAGCTGGTTGAGCTATGAAAAGGCAAAAGTCTTTCAGCTGCATATAGGTGACAATTGCAAGTCTCAGATTTGCTGAGGCAAAAGCTACCTTGCAGTGAAAACTTTCAACCAACCATATCCTTTGGCTGGCTTTTTATTTGGAGGTGCAGATGACCATGTGAATTTATGATTATGTTATGTGTCAACTTAAAACCTCTTTTGTGGAGAGATGGATGTACCAGCAGTGCTGACGTTTTATTTTGTGTCCTGCCATCTTCGCAAAACCCAGTATCTCCGAGTTTCTTAGGAAACAGTCAAAAAGGGGGTATGTTCATAACAGAAGATAAATCACTGGATCATGTGGACTGATGATGCATACAGAAAATGCTTTGCAAAATTCCCTTAGCTCTAGCTGCTACTAAGTGTGAACATTACTGTGAGACTTTGGCAACAGGGCAGGAGTGGGAAAAGCTCTCACTGTATCCTAATAAAGTCAATGTCACCACACACTAAATGTTTGCCCCTTTTTGTTTTGGCAGTTTTGCGTTTTTGATATTTTGAAGGTGGAGTTATAGTAAGATGAAACAAAATTTGCTATAAGAATTAAAGTCACACCCTCTTTAAGATCAGGTTAGTAAGAATGTATGTTTTCATAATCTGAAGTGGCATTTTATAGAGGTTATATTAAAAATCAGTCTAATTCCATTCAATAAATCAGCATATACAGTAGTTGCACTTAAAGCTGATTATTCTTCTGGAGTTTTTCCTGCTTCTTGCAGCATTTGCCATCTTACATAAAGTTTTAAAGTCCTAACATTTCTGAAGTAGGATGAAGTTTAAGATCACCTGTTACATGCAGCTTCCTTATTCACAAGCAAAAGTTTCATGATCCCTTTTACTCATAAGAAAGCAGAAATACATATAGGGTCAGGAGGTACAAGTTTTAGTCATTTAAGGTATATCTGTAGGCTTAATTTGAGGCATCTCAGATTTCCAACAAAGGTGAGTCAGTAGAAGAGCAAAGTGCCTACCCTGTACCACTTTTGACTTGCTGAGACTTGCATTCAATGTTCTGTGTCTTCAGGTGGAAGACAAAATATCAGGAATGCTGAAAACAGGTATATACTAGATATATATGCACTATATACTATGCAAGGATTAATTGGTGCATTTCTAATCAAAGAAAATTTCCTAGCAAGTGTAAGATCAAATATGCTCAATCAAAAAAAACAAAACCAAAACCAAAACCAACCCCAAAACAAAAGCTAAGAAATTACAAAATAAATAACAAGAAAACCTAAATCCTGCATTTTCCACCAGCATTCCTGCTCTGGAAACTCAGCCAGGACTCTAAAAGCCACCCTTTGTCTTTTCTAGTGTACTTGTGTAGCTCAGATGCTAAACAGTCTGTGGCTGGAGCTGAAGTATGAACATTTTATAAGTGATGTCTTAGCTAGAGTATGGTTTACTCTCTTATAGCTAGATTGGTCTTCCAGAGCTAACAGAAGTACAAAAAAAAGGAAAGGTAGTATCAATTTATAGTAATAAGAAAATAAATCAGTAGGAGATCAGAATGCTTCTTATGCAAAGATCTGTTGAATTAGAAGATACCATTTTAAATAGTTATTTTAACCATAACCACACTTTCAACAAATACTATGTGTGGTTTAAAGAAATACTTCAATGACACGTATGTCCCTATTAAGAATGTAATTAATGTCAAAAAAGGGTGCAATATGAGAGCTGAATAGTGCATTGTTGCTCATTCAGTGCTGGTGATGTGAGTGACTGAGTCCAAAGACGCTTTTAGTTCTGCACCCACAGAAAATATGCAGAATATATGCTGGTGCTTTTTTCTTTACACCAAAACCCCCTAAACAGGTAGGAAAAGCACTCCAAATCACCATAGATGATTAATATGAGCATGTAAACATAGTAACCATTAAAGAAATCTGCTATAGTGCCTTTAGCTGGAACTGCTTAATAAAGAGCAAAACACACTGGGAAAAGATTTCTGTACTGGAAGTTTTCAACTGACTTCCAAGTGATTGCAGAAATATTTCAAATATGAATTGCTATCAGAGGAGGTGCATTCTTAAGGTATTCACCACTACAGGGGTATACTTTCCTGCTGATGAACACGTACAACTCATTAACATTAAGGCAAAGATTCTGATTAAAACTGTGATACCCTTATCATTTGCTAACAGAATTTCTTGGAATATGTGCCTGTTGCTAAGAATATAAAAGAAGAATTGTGGTGCTCTCCAGGGAACTTGAAAAGTTACTGACCACACTGGACTTGGCCCAGAAAAATTGCATGAGCACCTGCTTAACTTTGAAAAATAGCTCCAAACCACTATTGCACCAGTTTACATCATGTTTAAAGGGATTGCTTGCAGATCATCTGCAATCTTTGTAACAGGAGACAGTCTGAAGAAATAAGAGAACTGGAACAAAGCCAAGGTGACCCTGGATGTTACCACAGATAAGCAGCATACTTCAGCTGTCCAACTGACAATCGGCTGTAGAGCAGACCAGCTACTCTTCCACTAGTAGTGGCCTTTTGCTGCTGGTTAAACTCTGCACTTTGATGTAGGAAAATAGAAATTACTCCATGGATGCCTAAGCATATGGATATAGGAGCAATTTGCAAAAAGCAGAGGCATGTGGACACTAAGTTGTGGTAGAAGGGATGGGAATAGCTTGCTGTGTCTTTTTGTATTTTAGCCAGCCACTACAAAAATTCAAGTACATAGTAACATAATGACCCTTATCTTAATGGGGTGTCTGTTGTTTCTTCCCTGGGATCTGTTAGGCATGCAGCCACAGAGTTCTACATAAAAATTGGATAGCACCAGTGAAACTTGTAGAAACACATGTAAACAAACCATGAATTTTTCTAGCCCCTCTATCATAAAGACACAGATTTGGCACTTTGTCTATAATTATCAGAGTAAGATTTTTATTCTTTAATCCTTTGAATGTTGAAGTAAGAGCTAAAATATCATAAAAAAGCTATGGAACATCTTTAAGGCCAATTTTACCTGGATTTAAAGAGTTCAATGAACTCCAGTGTTTCAAAGGATTAATATTTCAATTTGTAATAAATTTTATTTTTTTTTTCTGAAATTGATATTGTTTCCTAGACACTCAGTGCTACAGCTGTTAAAACGCTGATGACTCTACCTTCATCACCCTTCCCATGTTTTCTGTGGTAAGTTATCTTTCTAGGAAGAAAAAATATGTGTTTGTCATCAATATTGATAAAATCTGTTGTATTTACGTTAGCAATTTACACTTCATGGGAGTTAAAATAAGCTGGATATTCACTAATTGTTTTCTTCAATTAAAATTCTTATTTATCAGGAATTATTAGATAGTTCTATCTCAGATATGAGAGAGGTTATGTTTATAATCAAAGCTAATGAAGCATTTCAGAGAAAAAAGTTGATACTTTGGAGACTGGGCAAGAATTGGAGCCAAAGACCTCAGCTGTAGCTACCTATGGCTGTGTGTTGAGTGACAATATTTTATTGACTGAAGAGCACAAAACTTTTGAAGGGATTTGTCCATGACAGTCGATGGAATGCTTTTGGAAGACTGCAGTAAATATTCATGCCCACAAACCACAAGTGTGTTGAAATTCTAGCATTCACACAGATTATTCATAGGCAAGGGTGGTTTGTAGCTCTTCCAGATGAGCTCCCAGTGCAATTAACTTTGCTTAGGTAAGGAAGCCAGAACCTGGCCACTTGTAGTCTGTATGACTTAAGTGAATTGGAAGTGAATTTGCATGTGTGTACATATAAAAGTATTCCTGGGTGTTATCAGGGGTGAGATTTGGTTCTTGCACAATGATGCTGGATTAATTTTAGAGAAGATAGATAACATTGGGTCTGTGCTAAATATTTTAATTTTTTACTTAATTTTAAAAATGTCTTTAATAATATTGAGTATTGGCATTCTTTTGTTTAAATACCAAACAGAACCTTTAAGCACAGAGATTGCACTGAAATGAAAATGAAGACCATACCGTAGACTGCATGTAAGTCTTCATATGGAAACTGTATGTGCAGCTAGCCTGCATCCACTGTAGACTGCAGAAGCTAGGAATGTGCAGCTGGAAAAATTTACTGGTCTCTGAGCTGCATATTCTTAATTTGTAAAGCTTTACATAGCAGTGCTATGGTTGTTACTTGCTAGCAGCTGATATCATCTGCCAGCTCTGCATAGATTCTCCTCCATTTTCTACTACGAGTCAGAGATGTCTATCCTCTATGAGTCACACCTGCAAGACTTGAAACAGATCTTTTAAGAGAAGTGGAAGATGTGTTCAAACTTGAACATGTAAAGGAGAGGGCATAAAAGCTACTCTTTAATTTTCTTTAAGATTTTAAAAAGTTTTTCTTTGACTTCTGAGGTGACAAAAATATATTTTAGTAGTCTCTGCATTATATTAGTTTGTTAAGGGTTCTCAGCTCTGTTCTTCTGTGTGTGTATATAAATAAAACCCTTGCATGACTGTACAGTGTAGATACTACACTTGTGTATGTGTGTTTGTTTATGTGCATAACACAGCCTGAATATATCTTGCCTGTAGTTTCAGTAGTGCCTTACTTTCAAAAGGGGGACAGCAGTAGGAGTGAAATGAAAAACTTTATATGCTTCACACCATCATGTACAAAACTAAACACTGCCAAACATCATCACTTACACACTCCATATCTGTCTTCAGGAGCATATAATTGTCTGAAGCATTTTTGAACTAAAATAATTTTCCCATCCTCATCTGAACTAAACAAAAAAAGAAAAGCCATTTTAAGTAAGAAATGACCAAAAATATAGTCAAAAAGTACAGTTCTTTCAGTTAAAAAATCTTTAGCTTTACTATAGCCATGGCTACAATAAGATAGCCAGGATTTTGAAGTGCAGAGTTAGTTGGTATCGATTAGGTATGTCTGATAGCAGGAAGTGGTTTAAGGACGTCACAAGTGGACTATTTCACAAAGGTTCAGGCAACATGCAAAGGAATTTTTGTTAATGGCTCCCACGCTGTATATTACACAATGGGATGGTACCTACCAGTTGCATTGTGCACTTATCTGTTAGGTATCTTGCTGCACATCTTTGGATCCAGACAGCTGTCAATAAGATAGGAACCTACAGAGCAAAATATTTGTACTGCATGATTTCTCCCATTCTTTCCCATCTTCATCATGATGGAATCTTGAAGTAGTATCTGTGGATCAAGGCTTTAGACCAAGACAGGGGAAATGCCTCTTAAATTATGTCCTGCTACTCTTTACTTGAATACACATGCTCTGCATGTATATTATGAACAACAAATTGGTTAATGACTTCCTGTGCTTACTCTGCTGATGGAGAGGGCAGGATTAGCTCTCACTTTCACTATTCTTGATTCAAAGATGCACAGATTCTCTCAAGGATGTTGTATGCATACAATAGATAGAAATGTGAAATTTTCATGTAAAGAAAAGTAGCTAAGTCA
The DNA here is from genome assembly GCF_000737465.1 of Haliaeetus leucocephalus. Lineage (NCBI taxonomy): Eukaryota > Metazoa > Chordata > Aves > Accipitriformes > Accipitridae > Haliaeetus > Haliaeetus leucocephalus. The sequence goes on from NW_010972590.1 coordinate 1,447,827, forward strand.
TGCAAACAAAGTGGAGAAATAAATCTGAAGTGAACATGAAGCTATGAATTCTTCTGTAAGCTGTGAAAACTGAGTATGTATGGATTTACTTTCTGTCTTTGAAAAAAATCTCAGACAGTTAAGCTGAGCAAGTACCAGCAGTTGGGAGTGGGGAGCTCTCTTTAACACAATCATAAAGTTCTGAGCTTAAGTACTCAAAAATAAAATTCCAAAAATTTGAGTTGCTTTAGTATCACTAGTGCATCCAAGTTATACATATCTATTTTTTAATTATTTTGTTTTCTTAGAAGAATGTGATAAATAAATACATAAAATGTAATAATATAAGCGTAAAATACATAGGATAAGTGAGGCTTGCTCAAACAACACCTACATTTGGATTTGACTATAAATGTAATAATGAGAATGACATTATTTTACCACCTTACTCAGCCTGTAATAGGAATGATTGTGAATCATTTTATGCTATGGGGATAATATTTACTGATGCAAAAAAATTATTACCACAACCTGGAAGTTAATTCAGCAACAAGATACAAATTATGGAACTATAATTCCTGGAGTGTTGCTCAGCACCAAACTGAAGGCCAAACATTATCACAGTATCTATGCATAAATTTACTGTGCAATCATTCTAATCACTAACCGTTTCAGTACAGAAGTGTTTACAGAGTGTAGATAAAATGTTTAAAATATAATGTGCATCATTGTGCTACGAAAAGAATCTCATAATAAAATCAGATCAGCAACAACAAAAAGTGCTGTTTTACTTAGTTTATTCATATCATTGATCTTTATTCAGATTGATGAAAGCTGGGAGTCAAGGCCAGAAGCCCACTTCACTGAGAACCATCCTGGGTGTTTCCTACTGTAACGAGAGGCTGCAAATATGCAGCATGTTTATGTGTCTGGACAAAGTCCTCATTTTATTTTGTTCTGAGAATTTCAGGATTCCAGTGTTGTGACTTAAAACCAAAACTTTAAAAGAAGAACCTCACTAGTTATATTAAAGGAAAACAAGGATATCCTATCCTTGGATAAGAAACAGAAAGGCTTATAGATTTTCTGAGCTAACTACTGACTTCTTCAATTTCATCAATTCAGTAAATTGCTTAACTGCAGCTTCTTTTAAAAATTAGATTTACTAATACATTTAAAAGGCAGTTTAAAGATAATGTTTGGATGAATAGTTTCACAGTTACATTTTATTAGAAATGCATAAAGAAGTAAGATTAGTGAAAACTGGACAGAGTAATAGCTTGCACATAAAAAAAGTTGGTCAGATTTTCTTCAGTCTCTGCAGAAAAATTATACTTGTCTTTCAGAGTACAGCTGGCAACTTCTCCATCAAGCCAATTTCATCAGTCACCGTAATAAAACAATTAAGAACAGGATTTATAATGGAACCTGATAGTAAGCTTGATGGGGAGCAACTTTAACTTCTGCTATCAGTCCTTTTCTTTTAACCTGCACCTACTCTGCAATCACAATGAACAATTCAGCAAATCTGAGACATCAAACCTCGAAGGTTTGCTGGCAGAAATGCAGAATTCATAAAGTTAAACCATGCCTCCTTCAATATGCCTAATACATGGTCTTAACAAATGTCACCAATCCTATATAAAGGGACTAGCTCCAGAAAGTGTTTCTGTTATTCTTTCAGTTACTCTGTTGGCTCTCTGTATGGCAGTGACTGTTGTTAAGATTTGTTTCTGTCTGAATTGCTAGTATAATGCTAGCAATTATTATTTCTATGAAAGGAGATGTTATTAGATGCATAACTTTACTGCTAGATTTGCAGCGCTGTCTGCCCAAAACAGGCATCACACATCTTTTGTGATGATAGGAAGTCAAATTTTCTGTATGTGACAGAGATATAATGCATTATTGGCTTTATTTCTCTTTAAAACATTTTCCAGTCATAAAATTCTGTATCAACATCCACTGAAAAGCACTACAGTTCTATTTAATACTGAACTCCACACAATTCCAAAAGCTTTAACATACTGTGGCTAATCCATTTCTGTTTAGAATTACAGTGCTTATGGAAAATGAGTCAGAAATGCTGTTATACAATTGCTAGATTAACTTGTTAAATACAGTGGGATCTATTCTCTTGCACTGTCTTGAATAACCAGAATTACATCTCTGACTGTACATACCAGTAGTTCATAAAAGCACTTTTGTTCATTAACTTAAATCCTAGCAGACAGCCTCTGGTTTTAAAAGCCATCTGGTGGCTGATAAGAAATGTAAAATCTTATCTCCTTTCCTAAGGCCAGTGGATCACAGCCAAATGGAGGATGAAAGCTCCAAAAATGCCACCATCTTGGTTATAATCTGTTGTTCCATGGGGTCACTGGATCTGAGATTAACAATGCACTGAGAATGTCACTGGGGGGGGGGGTGGAGAAAAGATGGCCAATTATTTTCTTCATGCAACCTTTTTTCTCTGCTTCTGTTCAGGATGACATAATTTGAAGGCAGTTGGAAAGACTGCCATTTGCTGTACTATTGGATAAAGACTAATTATACCTTCAGACTGAGTGCAAAGTTTGAAAGCAGCACTTGGGAATTAAACTGTTTGGTTGCCACAGGTGTGTTTTAGTTGAAAAATGAGTACAGTTACACAATCTTCAGTAAAAGACTATTATCTGATGCCACTACCTTTGATATCAGAATTCATTTATGTCCAAAATGTTTTCACAGAATCATAGAATAGTTTGGGCTGGAAGCGACTTTTAAAGGTCATCTAGTCTAATGCCCCCTCAATAAGCAGGGACATCTTCAGCTAGATCAGGTTGCTCAGAGCCCCATCCAAACCGACCTTGAATGTTTCCAGGGATGGGGTATCTACCACCTCTCTGGGCAACCTGTTCCAGTGTTTTACCACCCTCATCATAAAAAATTTCTTCATTATATCTAGTCTGAATCTACCCTCTTTTAGTTTAAAACCATTACCACTTGTCCTATCACTACAGGTCCCACTAAAAAGTCATTCTTACAAGCCCCCTTTAAGTATTGAAAGACTGCAATAACGTCTACCTGGAACCTTCTTTTCTCTGGGCTGAACAATGCCAACTCTCTCAGCCTTTCCTCACAGGAAAGGTGGTCCATCCCTCTGATGATTTTCACAGCCCTCCTCTGGACCCAGTTCAACAGGCCCATGTCTTTCCTCTACTGAGGACTCCAGAGTTGGATGCAGCACTGCAGGTGGGGTCTCACCAGAGCAGAGTGGAGGGGCAGAATCATCTCCCTTGACCTGCTGGCCATGCTTCTTTTGATGCAGCCCAGGATACAGTTGGCTTTCAGGGCTGTGAGCACACGTTGCTGGCTCATGTTCAGTTTTTCATCCACCAGTAGCCCCAAGACCTTCTCGGAAGGGCTGCTCTCAATCTCTTCATCCCCCAGCCTGTATTGATACTGGGAGTTGCCCTGACCCCCGTGCAGGACCTTGCACTTGGCTTTGTTGAACCTCATGAGGTTCACATGGGCCCACTTCTTGAGCTTGTCCAGGTCCCTCTGAATGGCTTCCCATCCCTCAGGTGTGTCAACTGCACCACTCAGCTTGGTGTTGTCTGCAAACTTGCTGAGAGTTTCATTCGATCCTTCTGTCTGTGTCATTGATGAAGATGTTAAACAGTACTGGTCCCAATACAGACCCCTAAGGGACACCACTTGTCACCAACCTCCATCTGGACATTGAACCATTGACCACTACTCTCTGGATGTGACCATCCAGCTAAGTCCTTGTCCACTGAGTATTCCATCCATCAAATCCCTCTCTCTCCAATTTAGAGAGAAGGATGTTGTGGGGGACTGTGTTAAAGGCCTTACAGAAGTGCAGAAAGATGACATCCATAGCTCTTCTCTTGTCCACTGATGTAGTCACTCCATCATAGAAGGCCACTAGGTTGGTCAGGCATGACTTGCCCTTGGTGAAGCTGTGCTGGCTATGTTCAATCATGTCCCTGTCCTCCATGTGCCTTAACATATGCCTTCTAGGAGAATCTGTTCCATGATCTTCCCAGGCACAGAGGTGAGGCTGACTGACAGGTTGGTAGTTTCCAGGGTCCTCCTTTCTACCCTTTTTAAAAATGAGTGCAATGTTTCCCTTTTTCCAGTCACCGGGGACTGTAAGAGACTGAATTGTTATCTCCAGCCATTTGTCTCAAAGACTGTTAGGTGTGAGGGACTGGACTGTCATCTCAAGGAACTGTGAACTGTTTATCTTGAGCCCTTTGTCTCTGAGATGGCCTGTTTAAGCAGGACACTCCTCTGTCCATAAGGACAATTACCAGGCCAATGAGGCATCCAGGGGAGGAAACGGGGCTGGAGCTGACAAAGCATACAAGTGGAATACAAGTAGCATACAAGCTACTGTGGAAACTGTAGTCTTTGAGATAAGACACTGGTTTCTGGTGTTGATGACATGAAGGTTGTGTGATAGACGAAACCTGCAGTGTGTGACATCATCGAAATATGCCCTATAAAAAAATGTAGAGACAAGCCGTGGGGGCTCCCACCACTGAAGAACTGAAGATTGAAGACCAATGGGACGCTACTGGATCCATGGTGGTGACTATCCTTGCAACTTCCACCACCTACTGCTTGCTTGAAGACCAACGGGATGCTGCTGGATCCCTGGTGGTGACTATCCTTGCAATTCTATCCCAACTGCTTGCTTGATTTCTGCCTTTTCTTCCATTCTATCCTATTGCCACTATTTTCTAATTTTGATACATTTGATAATAAAAGCTCTTTTGGGTATTTGACCTAGTTTGTGTCTTAATCTCGCTCTTGGGATCATATTGAAACCTTCCCTGACATTGGATCGGGACAGGGACTTCACCTGACTGCCATGACTTTTCAAATATCACAGAGAGTGGCTTTGCAACTACACCAGCCAATTCCGTCAGGACTCTGGGATGCATCTTGTTGGGCCCCATAGACTTACATATGTTCAGGCTCCTCAGGGGGTCTTGAACTTGATCTTTTCTTACAGTGGGAGGGGCTTTGCTCCCCCAGTCCCTGCTGTGAGGTCCATTCACTCAAGAGGTGTGAGAAGATATTGCCAGTGAAGACTGAGGCAAAAAGTTGAGTACTTCCGCTTTCTCCTTGTCTATTGTTACTAGTTTGCCAATTGTGTTCAGTGGCAGGGGTACACTTTCTTTGATCTTCCTTTTCTGTCTGATATACCTGTAGATATATATATATTATTCTCTGTGTCCCTAGCCAAGTTCAGCTCCAGCCGTGCCTTGGCCTTCCTGACCCCATCCCTACACAACCAGGCAGCATCGCTATATTCTTCCCAGAATACGTGTCCCTGCTTCCACTGCCTGTGCATTTCTTTCTTGCTCTTTAGTTTGACCAGCAGGTCTTGACTCATCCATGCTGGTCTCTTGCCCTCCTTTCCTGATTTCTTACACCTGGGGATTCAGAGCTCTTGTGCTTTATGGAAAGCTTCCTCAAAGATCTGCCAACTCTGCTCTGCACCCTTGTCCATGAGGGCGGTTTCCCAGAGGGTCCAATTGACTAATTCCTTGAACAGCTGGAATTTTGCTTTTCTATAATTCAGGGTCCTGACTTTACTTTTCACCTGTCCCATATCTCTCAGAACTGTGAAATCCACCAGTGCATGATCACTGCAGCCCAGGATGCCTCCAATCTTGACATCACTGATTAGCTTACTTACGTTGGTGGCCATCAGGTTCTGTAACGCATCCCCTCTGGCAGGCCTGTCTACTGCCTGGCTTAAGAAGTTATCCTTGATGCACTCCAGGAGTCTCCTGGATTGCCTACAGCCACAGTGCTACTTTTGCAAGAGATGCTGGGGTGGTTGAAGTCCCCCCGCAGGACAAGAGCCTGGAGTGCAATGCCTCCTGTAGCTGGAGTAAGAAGGCTTCGTCAATAGGCTCCCCTTGATTGGGCAGCCTGTACTAAACACCAACCACAAGGTTCCCTTTGTTGCCTCAGTCTCTAATTCTTACCCATAAGCTTTCAATGTGCTCGTGGCTATTCCTTAGAGACAGCTCTTCAAATCTACCCATTTCTTGATGTAGAGGGCAACCCCTCCACCCCTCCTTCCTCACCTGTCCCTTCTGAACAGCGTGTAGCTGCACTCCAGTCATGGGATTCATCCCACCAAGTTTCAGTAACAACAACTAGGTTGTAGCTTTCTAGCAGCATGGTGGCTTCCAGCTCCTCCTGTTTGTTGCCCATGCTGTGTCCATTGGTGTAGAGGCACTTCAGCTGGGCTGTCAGCTGTGTCACCTTTTTAGAGGAACACATCTTAATTCCTTTGAGGTATTTCACCGCTGTTCCCCTGTTGGTTCCTATTACCTCGGGATCCTCTGGTTCATCTCTGTAAGATTTCAAGTGTGCTCCACTATACCCAGCACATCTCAGAATAACAGGCTGAGGGCCATCACTAGCACCCCATCCCTCCAACCTTTGCGTGTCATCCCACGACTTGTCACAGGTGAGCCTGATATCATCCCTTTCCCTCTTCAAGTCTAGTTTAAGGCTCTGTCAATAAGCCATGAGCAAAGACCCTCTTCTCCCCTTGAGAAAGATTAATCCCATCTGATGCCAGCAGGCCTGGTGCTGTGTAGACCATCTCATTATCAAAACCCCCCAAATTCTGGCAGTGACACCAGCCATGGAGCGATGTATTAATAGACTGGGTATACTGTAACTAGTATCAGTGCACATGATGCTAGTTGGTGTGTCAGAAATGAGGGACTTCTTAAACATTTTATTCACCTGCTCTAAAGAAGACACAGGGCTAGGGTGTAAGCCAGCATTCACTTACATATAGCTCTGGAACAAATCCGAACAACAAAAAATGCTTTGTGGGACTGTTGGCCAAACTTAAAACAAAAACTACTTTCTGAATAGAACATGCCAGCATTGTCTTTTCAACATCTGATGACTAGCTGGAACAAGATAACAACCTTTGAAAAAATGAAAGTGTCAACAAAAAATGAAATCAGCTGTTAAAGTGAGCCACTAATTACCAGATTCCTAAGAAAAATAACCTCACTCTATTCTCTAAGCTCCAAAAAACCACTAGGTGTAGAGGCATCCAAACATTATTTTTCTGAACTCTGTATGTGCATCCCAGATGTTAACACAATTTTTGGAAAACCTATGATTCAGTACTAGAGGAAAGTGCCTGTGTGGAGCAAATTGACGTACTAATTTTTTTATCCGGTTGTCATGTTGGCGTGGAGCAAGTGGTAGTTCGTCAGACTTTCAGTTCTTAGAAATCTCAGTCAAGCCATAATCCTTTCTTTTTTTCTGAAGTTTTTGCCTAGTCGCTGTTTAATATCAGCTTGTTCCAGGGTCACAGGAAAGGGGTAGGAGAATTCTCACTACAGTCCCACTCACAGTGGGAGTGGTCCTTGAATCAGACCCTCTGCTGTATATCTTCTACATTTACATCAACCACATCTGTCACAGCTCTAAAGTCTCCTGTTACAGTGTCTTTCCCTCATTTCCATCTTCCCCTGTAATTTTGAATCCCCACCCTTTGATTTAAGCATAAAAGTTTGGGGAGTTTTATGTTGTGGGTTTCTTAACTCTGTGCTCTGTTCCATCCAGTCCCATTTCTAATCAAACTGAATCCAGTTGGTAAGTCACATATAAAAGCTAAATGCTGTACCTTTTCAGTCTAGTGCTCTTCATGTCAACTTACATAAACAAAGTACATTTATAATGCAGGAGTACAGGGTTTAGCCTTTGCTTCTTACAGGACACTGTGCTAACATGACCCAATTTAAATTCTGCATGCTGTAGCCCTTCATCCCCAAACAGCTCCAGTCAGACAGGCTGCATGAAGCAAATGCAGCCTAATAACAGAGGTGCTCCTCACATCAGTTGTTTTGGCCTTTTGAGTAATCACTTGCTACTCGTCATATTTTCCATATTCTTTCCCACAAAATCAACTTCCATGGACAACACAGATGACTGGGGACCAAAATCAGAAGTAATTTCTTCTTTTCAGTACTTTGTACATCACTGCCTTCAATACAACTGCAGCTACAATTATGTCTTAGAGTCTTGAAACCTGCATTCCTGGGTTCAGTGGAAGCCGAAGGTTCATGACTCGGTGGAGAACTGGAATCAAACTCCTTGCTTGGCCATCTGTGTAAACTTGGATCATAGGATGAGACACCCCATTTCTCTGTGCTTCAATTCCTTCAAATATGATGGGGAAAACAGTCCACAGAAATCACAGGACAATGGAGGCTGGCAGGAGGGGAGTTCTCCAGCTCCAGCTCCAGCTCCGGCCCAGAGCAGCCTCAGCCGTGGGCTCAGGCCAGCCTGCTCAGGTCTTCATCCAGTCAGGGTGTGAAACCCCCCTGGAGACAGCCCAACGTCCCTGGGCCCCAGCGCCACCGCTGGGCTGTCCTCATGGGGAGAAGGCTTCTCCTTATCTCCAGCCTGAGTCTCCCACCTTTCATTTTGTGCTGCTGCCTCTTGCCCTCCTGCCACACACCACTGTGAAGAGCCCACCTGCATCTCCTCCATCCCTTCCTGTCAATGCGGGGGATGCTCCTGGGTGCCCCTGAGGCTGTCCCTTCTCCCAGCTGAACCAGCCCTGCTCCCACAGCCTCTCCTTGCAGGACAAGGGTGCCAGCCCCAACACCTTGGTGACATCCCCTCACCTCCCAACAGTTCTGTCTACATTGAAAAGGTAGCATGGGAGTTGATGTAATAAAAAGAGTAGATGGTTAGATATTATGGTGATAAGGGACATATGATGGCTAGGATACAAAGAATTTGCCAGACATTAAAGTAGCAACAGTGACACAGTTATCACAGTGTCGTGGTTTAACCCCAGCCAGCAACTAAGCACCACACAGCAGCTCACTCACTTCCCCCCCACCCAGTTGGATGGGGGAGAGAATCGGGAAAAAAAAAAAGTAAAACTCATGAGATGAGAACAGTTTTTTAATAGGACAGAGAGAAAGAAAATAATAATGATAATAATAACAATAAAAAAAGGTTTGGAATATACAAGACAAGTGATGCACAATGCAATTGCTCACCACTCACTGACTGATGCCTAGTTAGTGCCTGAGCAGCGATCCACCCCCCCCAGCCCTGGTTTCTCTACTAGACATGACGTCACATGGTATGGAATACCCCATTGGCCAGTTTGGGTCAGCTGTCCTGGCTGTGCCAGGCTGTCCCAGCCTTCTCACTGGCTGGGCATGAGAAGCTGAAAAATCCTTGACTTAGTATAAACAGCACTTAGCAACAACTGAAACATCAGTGTGTTATCACAGTTATTCTCATCCTAGATCCAAACCATAACACTATACCAGCCACTAGAAAGAAAATTAACTCTATCTCAGCTGAAACCAGGACATACTCCCATTACAGTCTCATGCTCCACAAAGGTGACCTGAATACCACCAGCTTGTTTAATTGTACTATCTAGTAAAAGAAAAAAGAGGATATGTTTCTCCTAAAACCTATTCAAATAGATTTAATATTTGGTATTCAGCAAGGATTTCTTCCTTACTGTATCAATGCTTTTCTTCAAGGTGACCCAAGAATAGATAAAAGTTTTATAAAAGAAAGGAATAGCAATGCTGGAGGTGAGATTTTTTTTTTTGTGCCCTAACCAGTGTTGTGCCTTATTAATATGCTTACCAAATGACCTTGCTTGACAGCTAATTCTTTATGGTGAATCACATGTTATTTTTCTTACTCACATATCAGCACTCAAAAAAGGATGAAGGCCAAAGCATATGTGCAGCACTCAAGTACTGCACAAACTTTATTTCAAGAGCTTAATTGGAACTAAATGAGTTTGCAGACATGGTGCTGGCCCTCTGCATTTGGGTTGATCTAACCAACAGTGTGTGGACAGTCTCACAGATGCTTTTGCGTGGATTCCTCAGCTGCCTTTCTCAGGCTGAATCTTCAAGCACATCCCTTGGAGAAGGAGAACGCTTCCATTGCTTCCCCACTTCAAAAAAATCTCCCCAACAAACAAATGACCCCCAGCCCTTTCTTTCGCTCTCTCCCACTCCCAGATACCACAAATATTATGACAGGTTTGAAGAGACATTTGTCTGCAGTGACTGACTGCTACTCATTAGGAAGGAACCCTTTGCCATCTGGATTCTGTCTCTCCTGTTGGTGTCTGGAGCTTTTCAATGCTGGTGATGCATAGTGAAGTATAATATGTATTGGATATTGTGGCTAGAATGGAAACATTTTTTGGTTAAATTTTGAGGAATTTGAGTCTAACCGCAGTCCCAGGGCACAACAGCGAGAAAACTCTTTCCAGTTGCACTACTGTATGTAGTAACCCAACTGAACAGTGCTTTGACAGCCCTATGACTCTCATTCTTAACCTCCTGTTGGTGCTGGATGTTTGCTACTGGAAATAGAAGTGCAACCTTATTGCCTGACTCCAGGAAAATTCTCCCCTGTGTGATATGGGGAAAATATACAGCACCAGCTAGGGAAGCCCCTGTTTGGAGGCAAGAGAATGCCTTGATACAGTACGAGACAGGTGGGGATCAGAGGCTGCAAGAAAAAGAGCACAAAGGGAAAAGGCAACAGATTTATTTCTGAACATAATGAAGGGGGTAGGATACAAAAGAAAATGACAACAAACTAATGGGCATTGTAAAATATTCAGATATAAAGCATCTGACACCAGTTTGTACAAAGATTTCAATTCCAGATATAGAAAGGAAGGAAAGAAACAGAAAATCTCAGTAACAGAGTTGTAGAAACCAGAGGTGGCAGATGCTCTGGAGCTCACCTAACCAATTTTTCTGGGTGCTGGTACCATTCTCTTTTCAAATATTCCTTACACTTCAAATGGAAATCAAGGTGAAAGGTGGATTTGACCCACTCAGCCCGTTTCCCAGAAACAGCACTATGTGTTTCAACAAGATTATGCAAAAAGCAAGGGGTAAAAGGAAAGGAAAAGAGAGGAGCTCTGTAGTAGGGTAGGGTCTAGGCCCTTCATTGGTACCTGATTTCTGTAATATGGCCATATACAGGCTGTCTTGGTGCTACCTTCTTTGATTCCCTTCTCTCTAACCCCTATTTTCAACAGCCGTCAAAGTTTTCATCCGATGCTTCAAGACTCTTGCCAGCTGTTCACATCATCTGCCTCTTATCAGTCTTCCTCTGATGAGGTGGATGATTGCATTTCTGTGGGTATCCTCAGTTAGTCCTGGTCACACTGAATCTGAAAGCAGAGGGTGCTGGTGGTCAACTCTATGAAATGTAGCCCCACTACTATTCATGAAGCTGCAAAGAAAGAAAACACCTTAAGTTTGGCCTCATTAACAGAAATAGACAGTGACTGAAGTTTTGAATGAAGGAAAATTAGGACATTCAAAGTCAGGAATTACAGTATCATATGAAACTTTAATTAAGAACATATATTGCAACATTCATAATAAAACTGTGGGAGTTAGCAAGGTTTGTTGGATTTATTTTACCAGCAGCTTATATCCCTCACAGTGTAACAGTTGGCAGAAAACGGAGAATAATCACAGAGCAGGACACATAGGCTCCTGAAGTGAAGCACTGAGGAGTTGCAGCCTGTGGCTATGGGTACCAAGTTGCAGGGAAAGACTTCTAGGACCTGAAAGCTTTTGTTATGGGTGAGCAGGTGGAAGAGGAAGAGACAGATATTCTGAGATACAGAGGTTGCCTGATACAAGGTGAAATGCAGAGAATACTTAACAGGTTAATAGTTGCTTATAGGTGTTCCACTGAAATAATTCTCGTCTAGCTTCAAAACCAGCTCAGTGTTCAGCCTTGAAGTCTGTTTTCCCAGGCTGCAATTGTTAGCTTGTAAACAGGAGACATGATGAAGTTATCCTGCAGATATAGCTTATCAGTAAGTGTATTTGGTGTAATCCTTGTGTCTCATCACTTAAAGCTTAGCTCTTCTGCTCTGATATATACTATCAAATGCTATACTATGGAACAGTTTCTTTCTAAGCTGTCACCAATTTAAAGTAAGCTTTCCAATGTAAAGTCCACAACATTTCTGTGTTCACTTTTATGTAATCAGGCTTTGGATTATATACAGAAACAGAGATTCTTACAGAAACCAGATTCTGAATTCACATAAAAGACAATTGATGATAGAGGTGTAGGTGTGTTCATCCAGTCAAAGAACAGGATCAGCACTTTGTAGTGCATCCTAACAAATACAGCTGATGAGCTTGAGTTGTACTGCATAAATAAAGTTCAGCTGTAAACCCCTTATCCCTTCTCCTCCGTCTCCTCACCTAACTTAAGGAAGTCTAAATTTCTAAACGTATATAACTGGTTGAAAACTGTTCAATTGATTTGAGGATTTTTAAAAACTGCTTAGCCACACTCTAGAGATTAAGGGGTTGATTTGCCTCCTTCAGCCTTTATTTTTATGCTATCCATTGCATTTAGAAGAAATACTCTTGTTTGAAATTGGCCTCAAGTAACAGCATGAAAGTGAAAAAGTTAGACTGGTTATTTTCCAGAAAGCAATTCAGGCATCTGAATGCTAATTTCTTTAGTGTTCAGGTTTTTTAGTTTCTTTAGACTCAATACAGCAGATTATATTCAGCAAGTCTGAGTTGTTTCACACATAAAGACACAGAAAATAATTCTGTGCATTTGCTTTGCTGACTGTATCTATAGATTTTCACCTATCTATGTGTAGAATATTGGCTCATACAAACAGGAGATTATTCCTAATACAACATTTCTGGAATTCACATTAGCTGTTAAAAAAATCAGCCTGCTTAAAGGAAGTTTGGGAGAAGAAGTGAATGTGAAGGGAAAAAAAATTTAAAGATTACATTGAGCAATAGTGAATTATAGGTCTACTTAGGCGTATGCACACAAGCTAAAGGATGAAACTTTTGTAATTTTTCAGCTCATTTAATCTGAAAGGCCCACATACCGAGTTACATAGCCAGAGTTAACATCTGCAGCTTGGTTGGTACATGCCTTTGGTGCTGGAATTAGCCCTGTGACCACAGTGGCTTCTATTGCTTAGCTCTTTTAGTGGCTTGGCATCTTTCATATTCCCTCAGGCTCTATGGTAGAGCAAGCGGACACCCACACTGGACGCCAAGAGAGTCATCTTAATGAATGACATATTATGAGCCTTGTGAAAGTAATTTGCTTTGCTCCATGGTGTAGTTGGCTAACTTCCTATTACTGAAAGTTCAGGCTAAATCCAGCACTAAAGCTATGCAAATTCTTGCCTTTTGGGCAACATATCACAGAAACAAGTCTTATTCAAAGTAATTCTTGCCTTTGTTTTCTTGAAGGAAACTTAAACGTTATGCTGGCTTAGGGAACACTTATCTACTATCCCATGTTACGGGTAATGAATTCACATCTAAGGACTTAGCGTTTTTATAGCAAGGTATACCTTTTACAAAATTTACCACAAAGATTCTGATAAAATCTTATTTTCTGGCCTATGATTTGATGAGGTCTGCTATTAGCTATCAGATGCTGACAATTAAAGAGCTGAGAGCACAGAGCAAGCAGCTCACCCTTCTTTCAGCCTATGCCTTACTTTCCCTTTCTGTCTCCACACAGCATCATCCAAATGCAGTAATTTTGCGACATTTGTAGATATGTGTCCTGTAGGCACTCATTACTTCCACAGCTAAGACTGAGTAATATTTTCTGCTCCATACTCCTGTTTCAGCCACTACTTTGATGAAACATTCATCTTTTAGCTTTTCTAGCTTTGTCTGAAAAATCTACCTGCTGCCTTTTCTCCCCAGCCTCCAATTCTTCCAAAAAGCATATGCATCAGAGGGGAGAGCTGTATGTATATAGAAGAAACTACTTTTTTCTGTCACGATTGTTAGGTATGGAAACAGTCTCTGTGGAAGGGCCAGTGGGGGCTTGAAGACAAAAATGGGCTTTGACTTGACTGAACTCTGAAGCTCTGAGAATAACATTCAGTGTTGCTTGTTGTGTGCACGGTTCCCAGTCAGCTCACTCTGTGTGCATCTGAGGAGTTCTAAGCTGTGCCTGCATCTGAAGCCAATTTAACTAGGTAGTGAATGTGTAAAGAAGTTCTGAGGTGAAGCAAGGACCTTCATCTTGTTCATTCCCGAGGCCATGATAGGAAAGACTGCTGCACAGTTCATGGTAAATTGTACCCAGACTATCACTTGAAGGCATCAAGATGTCTTCAAGAAGTTATCTTTTACTTTACTTTAAAGTTTCTCCTTCATTTAACTCTGTAATTTAAACTTGCCTTAAAACTGAAGTTCAAACATCACAGAATTGCTGTCCTACCATTACGGTCATAGTGATTATTGTAAGATTTGTGGATGGTTAAAATGTTATTACTCTCCTAGTTGTGAAGGGTTTTTTAATGCCATGCTTCCCTCCCCCTACCCCAGCACGGGTTTTGTGAAGCATGTTTATTCAAAGTAATTTGAACTCTCTGGCACTCATTTTAATGGGAAAAGGATTTATCCTTGAACTTCTGAGCAGGTGAGCAGACAAAAATGGAAAACAAGTAAGGCAAGGACTAATCAGTACCTGTGAAATAGTACGGGGAGTCCACACCTCTGCCCTTAAAGGGGTTAGAGTATTCTGGAGGAAGGACAGAAGTAGGAGTGATGTTGACCCCATGCTTTACAAAATAATCTGACTCAGTCCTGTGGCAGTCTTCTGGGATTCATTGCTGATTCCACAGGCATAGCATTAAGGTAAGCATTCAGTTTGGAGAGAGGGTAGTTAGCAGCCCTTTCAAGAATAACATGAAATGAAGGTGATTGTGCCATGCTGTCAGCTGCCAGCAAGAGTTTCAATGCACAGTACTACAAAAGAGTGTTGTATGCACCTTAGTAAAATGACTTGTGCACTCATTGAAGAACTAATGAATGGGCATCAGCAAGCCCCAAATTCACAAATAATTGCATGGTGGTGGAAGATAGACACTGCTTTTCTTGTGACTCAAATTTATCTTTTAGAAAAAGGTAGAGTTGGTTCAGCTTTCTCCACTGTTATGTGACATAGCCATTTTTTAATATAGACTTAGTAACATTATAAGGGGCCATAAAATCAAAACCATTTAAAAATTGGTAGTGGTGTAACCATTTTGTCCTAGGAGCTGCCTGTAGTTTAGCTGTATCACTAATACACAAGGGTCTGAATGGAGACATATGGTCACCATCAGCTTGGATATTTAATTTTGAGATGACACTTCTATTAATCCATCTGAAAAGGGGGAAGCTACAATATAACTGGTTGCAATTAGCCAAACCACAATTTTCTCTAACCGATCCACTCTAAACCAAATGCCAAAATGGCATCATTTTAGAATTACAACATCAGTCCCAGATTTGCATCTCCTGAAGAATTCCCAAGGTTAAGATTCAAGCCATACTGTAAAACCAACCCTCAATTATACCTTTTTAGAGAGGAAGATCAGTGGCAGGTGGTGCCTGCTATAAAAGCCTCATTAAAACACCTTCTGTTTGAATATCACAAAAGGGAGTCACCAGATGGAAGCACAGCTCCACATGGTATCCTTACCTTGAGTGAGAGTTTCACCTGACACTTTGGGGACAGCAGATTTTTTTTCCCTCCAACTAACAAGCCACTGAGGTTCAAGAGAGGATATATTAGGATTAATTGCACTTGATCACTAATCCATTGTAATGCCATATGCTAAAGGCGTTGTTCATTGTCAAGCCTAGAGACAGGTAGGGCCCCTCTGGTAATGTAAACTGTCCCCATTTCCACGGAGCTAATCTAATTTCACCTCCTTACTGACCTCAGATTCCAGTAAAGATACTTAACTCTTCCTGCTTTGTCTCCTGATGCATTTTTGAATGGTAGCAAATCTGATATAGAAGCTAATGATGCTGAAACCTGCTGACTAATTGGAAAATGATTTTTCCTTGTGCTGTTTGCTGAAATGAGCAAAATAATGAAAGGGTATTTATTGTGTGCTCAGCCTGTTGGTTCAAGGAGCCAGCTCTTCCCTCATCAGCTGCACAGTTTAACTTCTCACACCTCCTCCCCCTGCTAGTCCCAAAACACATTCAAAGAATATGTGATTTACTAGATGAGAACAATTGGCAGGCTAAACCATGTGAGTAAAGTTTATGTTTCTTAGAGGAGGCGTTGTCACCTTGCACAGCCGTTGGAGTGGGAGGATTTTTTCAGTGGCTTGTCTTTGGGATTGATCCAAACCATGAAGTGCCAAGCAGTGTAACCAGAGCATTTTTCATAGTTCTGTTGTGTGTTTTGTGTTAAGCTACCTTAAAAATTGCCACCCACCAAGCCTGTTTTTTAAATCAAGGAGGTCATTCTTATTTAATAAGTAGTATTTGTATTGGTGAGGGACAGAAGGCAGGCAGATAGGTGCATTGAATTCACATGTTTTTTACCAAGTAATATGGCTTCCTATGTCTCAGAAGCAAAAAACCTGTAGGTTTTTGCAGTAATTGTACTATTTAGGGCCAAAATATGTTTTCCTACTAATCTGATTCAAGGGCTGGTCTACTCAAATTGAGAGAGTGAGAAATGAGTCAGAGTTTTGGTGTATAACATCTTATCTTGTGCTACCTACTTAAGACTACTCTATACTTACAAAATGCCTTCTATTCCAGAAGGGACTCCAAGTGTATTGCCAGCTGTATGCACTTAAAAATCAATTCAACCACCACTGAAATGCAGCCATCTCTGGGGTGGAACACAGCAACTCCTCCATTCCAGAAAAAGCAAAATACTGTTTTTAGGAGGAGGAAGTAAAAAATAACTGCTCCAACTTCAGTTCCAAGGGAAATTATGCTGGCAGAGTATAATTACCCTTGTTGAAAGTTGGCCAAGACACTGGAGCTAACATTCTCCACTCCCAGAAAAGGTGCCAGGGGATCTTTAGCAATCACAGGTGCTCAAGACCTCATGTTTCCATAGAGTTCAAAAGGCATTGGCTGACATGTGACAAAACTTTTCTTCTCCTGTAAGTAGAATGTCAGGTATCTCTGGCATTGCCTCCCTGCCAGTATCTGTATTACACATAGTGCAAGGCAAGGTGATGGACCTTTGCTCCTACCAGTACAAAGTCACTCAGAAGAACAATACAGCCATCAGTAGCTAAGGCTATCCATGGGAGAAACTGTTTACCAAAGAGACCAACAGGACCAAGTCCATCTTACATGTCTGATGTAAATTTGGCTTTCTTTTAAATCAGGATTTAATGATGGCATTTCCAAACCAATACAAATTTGTTATTGTGGTTTCCCATTGTCTCTCCTAAAAAAAATCCCTTCCAGTTAATTTGGAATTCCCAGTTAACTGGGATTGTGGCCCACAATGTGGGAAGAAAAGAGAAAAAATTAAATGTGGTGGCTGAAAAGAGAAGTTACATAAGGTGCAGTAGTTCCATATTCTCATTTGCTTTCTATCCTGCCATGGCTTGGACTCTGCAATTGTATGTTACAAATTAACGTATGCTAGTCAACAATTTCCACTGTGTATACTGTACGCATCTGGGTCTTGATAGATATGTGTGTGTACCTTCATATCTATATATCCAGACAGGTGGCTTTTCTTGATCACAGTTGAATGGATCTGGCAGAATTGTAATAAACAAATGATCTCCAAACCCAAAACCAGACCAATGACTGTGTTCTCAAATAGAAGTGCTGAGTTTAGCGTATTCTAATTAACTGAGGCAAGTTATTCAAGGAAGTATAGACTATCCTTGGGTATGCAGGAATAGGTTCTGAGGTTAATAAAATATTAACGATATTTAACAAAAATTATATGTAAAAATTGCAAGTGTGCATTGATTTTCAGTAGTAGTTATCTGTTTAATATTTAGACAATTTAGGAAGGAAGCAGAAAACTGATGTGGGTGATCAGTTGCACAATGGAAAAAAAGCACCCATAGCTGTGTATGGTGACTATATGCAGTTTTTGCCTTCTGAAGGTGAGATAGGGCATGACATACCCTGGGTATTTCAGGAACTATCTTTCTCGTAAACTGAGTGCTTTGAAAAATTGGTATGTAATCCTTGTTATAAGCTGCTTAGCAGTGCCCTTTCTGGCTGTGTTATATTCCTGAACAGTGAAAAGAGTTTCAGAGAAGTTGCAGGTGGTCATTGTTGAAGGAATGTGACATATGAGAGAACTGTCTCAAAGCACCAATTAATTGTGCCTTTATGATATTTCTGAAAATTTTGTTGAGACCAAAGTGACAAGATCTTGTGGACCTGATGGTGACTCCAGTTTTGAAGTTAGACAGATTAGAACTGTAGCACGTCATTTTCTGCCAAGCTGCTTTCCAGCTGGGTGACCCTCAGTATATATTGGTGCATTGGGTTGTTCTTTCCCCAGTGCAGGGCTATAGGCTTCTCCTTGTTGAACTTCATGAAGTTCCTGTTGGCCCATTTCTCCAGCCTGCCAAGGTCCCTCTGGGTGACAGCATGACCTGTTGGTGTATCAACCACTCTTCCCAGTTTTGTGTCAACAAACTTGCTGATGGTACACTTTGTCCCATCATCCACATCATTAATGAAGATGTTAAACAGAATCGGACCCAGCACTGACCCCTGGGGTACACTGCCAGTCATTGGCCTCCAACTAGACTTTGTTCCACTCATCACCAACCTATGGGCCTGGCCGTTCAGCCAATTTTCAGTCCACCTCACTGTGTGCTCATCCAGCCTGTACATCAACAGGTTGTCTACAACAATCTTACGGGAGACAGTGTCAAAACCATTACTGAAGTCCATGTAGACAATATCCACTGCTCTCCCCTCATCTATCAAGCTGGCCATTTCATCATAGAAGGTTATCAAGTTGGTCAAGCAACATCAGAGTTCGTGCCACGCTGGTGTGGTGGAGAGGGAAAGAAAAGTATATGGACATGGTTGGTGCTTGCAAAACTGTACTGTTATGAAACGACCCTAAAAAATCATATGAGAGTGAAATTAATAATACTTAAAAGGGAGGCTACTTTGACAAATCTTATGCTTCAAAAGTCAGATGAGACCTACTTAAAGAATTTAATTTGTAGTTAGGGTTTGGATTATTGACCAGTTAAATGATTTCAGATCTTTTCCTTCAACAGAATGAGCTGAGGATCTTGAGGGTCCAGAAGTAGTTTTTTAACTGGTTAATTTTAAGCAAGAGCAAGACGAATGTCTGACAGATACTTCATTATTTCTGTTTAACAGTTGTAAAAAATGGTATCAGCCATATCAAGTTTTCCTGTATCAAAAGTAATCTGCAACTAGGTTGTTACACTTAATCTGTGTTTCAGACTGGAGTCTGTAACAGCTTTTTAACTCAAAATGGGGAAATGAAATAGCTCACAGGTGTTAAGCTAATTTTGCAGGGCATAGTGAACCCGGGGAAAAGCTTTGATGTTCTCTTTGCCCATACCAGTTTTATTTCTCTCAGTGTTACTGGTAATTGCTTTTACCTCTATTAGAAAGAATTTCAAGACTTCTGCCTTTCTAGATTTCATTTGTTTCCTGTATGGTTTTCTATGTTCAGCCATTTCCATAGTTTTTATACGCCTGTTTCTAGAATTTGGCCAAAAGACTGGGGTAACAACCTATTGGGCTTTGTTTTGGGAGAATGGAGATAAACAGGTTTTTGCAGATCTTACCTGATACTATTTGTACGTCCAGTAGGTACATATCTTTAAGTTTACTAAATGTAATTAAAATAAAAACAATTATCCTTTGCAGTAACTATTTGATTGATGATATTTATATTCTGTGCAACTGATTTCACTGCTGTCACATTTTTATATTCTTGTTTCTAGCATATTTTATTTCTGTGTTCAACCGCTACCCTAATCTTTTACCTTACATACCCAAGGAACAAAGGCATTACAGTTCCAACCATTATGTTAATCCTATTGCAGATAACATAATGTTCTTACAAGGGACAGAATTGCAAACATAGCTCTGCCTCCAGGTATTATTTTTTATGTCACCTGAATTTGAGATAAATCAATCTTAATTTTTGTAACTTCAGAAAACCTAGAGTCCCCTTTTACTTTATTTGATATTTTGGGTCCTCAAGCATTTATATTAATCAAACAGTGGTAAACACCCAAGCAGATAGGCTACTTTTGATATTTTTGCCCTCCCCCCCCAATAATCTTGTGATCTAGTATCATGTAGCAAAATTTTGGCCTTCTGCCAATACAAATCAACAGACTTCTGTGTCGTTATTACTTATGATCTGCCAAGAGGGTGAAACAAATAAATACATGTAAGCTACGTATTGATAATCAGTTAATTTGGATAACACTTTTGTATTATGAATAAGAAATGAAGCTGGCAAACTGAAGCTATTGTATAAACGGTTTAGATCTAACAAGGGTCTACCTTGGTCTGGCATCCTGATGCATGTCTGTATCCAATGAAGACGCAGCAAACTAAATCACTGGAAAGCATTAGTGCATCACTACCTCTCCTGTATTACTCTTTATCTCCCAAAGCAGAACACCTGGCTCTGCAGTGCCTTGTGCACTCTGTGTTTTTTCACTGCAATCTGGTGAAAGCAAAGGATTGCATTGTGGCTACAAGAATTTTTGCTCTTGAAATGATTAGTCATACTACTACATGGGTATAAATAATTGGATTTATTATTTTCTGTAATCCTTAAGTGGAATAGTTCTAAATATGTGTCTGGCAGAAGTATTCAGATACTTGTACCATTATGTAAATGATAAGCAAAATAAGTTACTGTGTTTTCTCATTTATCTTATCTTTTTTCTTTTTTTTCCCCCTGTTTTCTTTGAAGCCTCAGATAGAATTTGTGTCATACCAGTTGTTTTTTGCAGTAGCCTTATGGCCTTTCATGGCTTTCTGAATTATCCCTCTTTCTGTTTGTTTTGTGTGCTCTCATTAAGGTTGTTGTTAGCTCCATTCTGATGTTTGTAGTTTTTGGAAATCTGAATCTTTGTTATTTATGTTATCAGTGATCTGACCTGGGTTGCCCACAGCAATGTTCCAACTGTTCTCAGGTCCTCAATTACTAATTATGCAGATGAACAGATTGTGCAAACTCTTTCCTTATGGCCATGTTCTGGAGGAGTTGTTTCTATTAAATTGCTGCTGCACTTGAATTTAAAGTAGGTGCTGGCCAGTTCTTAGTAGGTTTTTTCAGATGTCCTGTACATGTTTGTTGTAGTAATTTATTACCAAGTGATAGTTATGCACACACCAAAAAATTCAAACTCATAAAATCCAAAAGCAACATGGTTGTAAGAGAAATTAAAGGACACTGATTAAAGCCAAATATCCAGAGGAGCAGCCTCTTCCTGAAGATCACCAGGACAGTGGACAGCCTGCCAGTAGGATGCTTGGAGCTGTTAACAGTAATGAAACAAATTAAACGTCAGTGAGCATTGATTAATGTCATTACACTAGGCATGTTCAGAAAGAATTAACTTTTGAGGTGGAAGAATTCTGCTATGTTAATAATGCTTTACCAATTAGATAATGCCCCAGTTTTTGAGAAGCAAGTCACAGTGTGAGATTCTGTGCAAAGAAATGTCTTCATGGATATCTTCTTTGATATCTAGTATCATTGTGAGAACACAGAACTGATCCCAACTTGGGTGACAACACTGGGCCATGAGATTACAGTTGTACCCCATCTTCCTTTTTTACTGTGCTACAGTGGTGCCCAGAAGGCATATTTCTTCTGCTTGAATGAAATATATGTTCCTGTCCTGGTTTCAGCTGGGATAGAGTTAATTGTCTTCCTAGTGGCTAGTACAGTGTGTTTTAGATTTAGTGTGAGAATAATGTTGATAACACAGTGATGTTTTAGTTGTTGCTATGTATGTCTTAGCATCCAAGTTAAGGATTTTTCGGTTTTCCATGCTCTGCCAGCAAGCAGGTGCACAGGAAGCTAGAAGGGAGTATGGCCAGGACAATTGACCCAAACTAGCCAAAGGGGTATTCCATACCATAGAATGTAATGCTCAGTATATAAACTGGGGCAGTGGGCTGGGGTGGGGGGGGCTGATCACTGCTCAGGGACTGACTGGGCATCGATCAGCGGGTGGTGAGCAATTGCTTTGTGCATCACTTGTCTTGCTTGGGTTTTATTTCTCTCTCTTTTTGTTCTCTTCTGTTTCATTACTATTACTATTGCTATTACTACTGCTACTGCTATTGCTATTAATTACTATTACTATTAATTACTATTACTATTATATTATTTAAATTTTTAAACTGTTCTTATCTCAGCCCATGAATTTTACTTTTTTTCTTTTCTGATTCTCCTCCCCATTCCACCAGGGGGTGAGGGGCAGGAGTGAGCGAGCGGCTGTGTGGTGCTTAGTTGCCTGCTGGGGTTAAACCATGGCAGTTCCTGGTAATATTGTGCACTCTAGTTGGTCATTTGAAGTCACTTAGTGACTTGGCAAGTGCAGCACCCTCGACCATCTCTTGCCAGTGTGAGCATGCATTTATATGTCCCCTGAGGAACTATCCTTACCTCAAAAGACAGACAAGGCTATCCAGATACTGTATGAGAATAGTGGTTATTTTCTTCACAGAAAAGCCTTTTGGAAATGTCCTGGTTTCAGCTGGGATAGAGTTAACTGTCTTCCTAGTAGCTGGTACAGTGCTATGTTTTGAGTTCAGTATGTGAAGAATGTTGATAACACTGATGTTTTCAGTTGTTGCTCAGTAGTGTTTAGACTAGAGTCAAGGATTTTTCAGCTTCTCATGCCCAGCCAGGGCCCCTGACCCAAACTGGCCAATGGGGTATTCCATACCATGTGACGTCCCATCTAGTTTAGGAACTGGGAAGTGGGGGGCAGGGATTTGCCGCTTGGGGACTGGCTGGGTGTCAGTCGGCGGGTGGTGAGCAATTGCCCTGCGCATCATTTGTCCATTTCAATCCTTTTATTACTACTGTTGTCATTTTATTAGTGTTATCATTATCATTATTAGTTTCTTCTTTTCTGTTCTATTAAACCGTTCTTATCTCAACCCAGGAGTTTTACTTCTCCTGATTCTCTCCCCTACCCACTGGATGGGGGGGGAGTGAGTGAGCAGCTGCGTGGTGCTTAGTTGCTGGCTGGGGTTAAACCACGGCAGGAAATTAGAAAACAAAGAGTTTGTTCTTTTCCTTGCTTCCCTCCTACAGGGTTGTGCAGGGTAGAAAAACTAGGATGCAGCTAGAAGAATAGAAAAAGTGAAGACCAGAAATCAGAAGGAAATTTCATGTCTGTGAAATCTGAATACCCAAGATTTTCAGATAAAATTTCAGGGTGAGATTCATGTTGCTGATAAAATCAGCACAAATCTCCTAGTGATTTGAGTATGGACAAATTCCAGTCTTAAATATTTTGTTGCCTCCTTAAATGGCCACTTAAAGTTTACATATAATTAGGCATATCAACTGAAAAAAACAGGAAAAAAGTTTCAGTTTAATAGTTAAACTTACTTCCAAGTCTTATGTCAATCAATGCAGTCTTGCAGACAAATTTTCTTTTTAAAAAAAACACTCTGATTTTTCTTTTTCATCTGAAAGGAAATTGTCATATAAACAATGGGGCAAGTTGACTAGAAGTGGGAATCTGTGATAATGACTACATCCATCGAAGGTACAAAGGTGCTGTCTGGAATAATAAGAGGTGAAAAGGTTCAGACAAAGAGAGATCTCTAAACAATAAGATACTTCTAAGCAGCAAATATTAGGAGCTATTAATGCAAATAATTTCTACCATAAGCTCAATATTGACTGGTTTTTGTAGATAATTTTTATCAGCAGCTCTCAAAGTATTTTACAAAGTATCATCAGCCTCAAATTACAGAGAAACAAAGCCATGGGTAGGCAAGGTGATTAGAGTTAACCCATCAGGCTGCTGATAAAGATGGGATGAGTACTCTAAATTCTTGAGTCCTTTTGTCTGCAGTATTTACTAGAGCACAGTGCCTTGCAGGAGCAGTGCTCCTGAGTCTAAAATGTAAAATGTCTGTGTAACAAGTCTCAGACACAACCACCAGGGAACTTGAATCAGAAGGCAATCAGAGAATGAGTCAGATCAGTCAGTGTCAGTGGAAACACTCTGATTAACTTTGAAGCTGACCGTTAATACAAATCTGTTTCAAATAGGTTTCTCAGTAAAATCCTACTTGAAATGGTTTTCTGTTGAAAATGCATACATTCTTATTCATTGTCAAGGACCCTAAAAGTCTATATTTTAGGGCTCCATTAACAAAGAACATGAAAAAGGAGTCTTGTAGGTTTCACTGATGAATAGAAAAAAGACAGAACTGAAATGTATTTTGCATTTTATCTCTGTAAGGCCACATCTGACTAATAAGCACCTGTTCGTCCGGGGACCTCTCTACGTAGGTAATCTTGGAAAGCTGGTGGGTAAAGGCTACAACAGATATTTGCAGACTGAGAAGGGTCTGAGGAACAAAGACATCTTGGAGAGAAGCAGCAGAAAACTGTTCTCCCCTTGCCCTCTGAAAACATTGTGACATCATGTTATATAATTATGACCTGGAGTTACCAGTGGGTATCATGTGAGGAAGACAGAATTATCTTTCCTTCTGCACTATTTTCTTGTTGTTTCAGTGAAGCAGCTCCAGAGCCATATCATGCTTTTGCCTAGTAAATAGAAGAACACATATATGACTGCTTGCAGAAGAACTACACATAAGCAAATAGACTTTTGTAAAAAGACCAGGAATTGTTATATCCCAGCTTTCATAGGTGGTAATCTTAACTGATAGAATAATGAATGAATGAATTTTTAGAGAAGTGAGTGAGAGCTACGGACTCAAGTGACTCATGCTGTGAGAGAAGATGATGTGATGTCCCAATGCCACTTCAGTCTGGGTTCCAGAACAGGCTGAAAGGGAAAGCAGCTCTGGCATACTCTCTTTTCCTTCAGCATTCTCCTTCCACTCGGCAGACACCTGTAAAGTCTTCTGGTGTGGTGTCATGATGGAATACCATAACACAGACATCAGATTGATAGGACAAGATGAATTGCTTTTAGTTTGAGTTGGCATAAAACCAAACCCACTCTTATTTCCTTCTCTTGTTTTCCTTCTAAAATATTCAACACGCCTAATGGCTAACAGAAAAGCAAAGAACAAGATAAGAACTATTGTGCTGATGAGTGGGGAGGAAGAAGTGGGGGAAAGAATATCTGTCAAGAGGTAGGGTTGATATGCATAAAAAAGTGATCTTGGTAGGAAGGTAAGTTCAGAACTCTGAAACATTGCCCAGCACATACAGATTCTTATACTTGATTTATATACAGCCTCAGAATCTCACAAAAGTTTGGGATTGCATGACATCAAGCCAAATGCGAGGTTGTACTTTTCCTCTTTTTTTCTTTCCTCCTATAGACATTTGGACCTTCTAAAAACTTTTAGTGTTCATGTTAGAAAAAAGACAAAGTATCAACTCCTTTATTATCATTCAGAAACAAAGAAAACCAAAGCTAATAGGTGAATCTAGGAAGATTTAGGTTAGCCTTTAAAAACCCCACATTGTGATGATTAGGAGAGTGAGTTATTACCAGGGTTCTGGATTCTCCATTGCCTGAGGTGTATAAGAGCTGGTTTCCTTACCTTTTTTTTAACAGTGACATTCTGACAGATGCTTTTTAATTTTTTTTTTTTTTTTTTTTTGGTTGGCAGTAGGGCTAGGAGAATGAACTATGATTCTGTATGGTACAGTGGTATTTGAGAACTATAAGATCTGGGTTCTCGTCATGGATTCAAGCATGAGCATGCACTAAATCTACCATTGTTTAGACTTTCATATTTAGAGATGAAGTTCTAGGAAGTTCACTGATGCTGAAAATTCTATATATTATTGTATGGAGACACACATCATAAGAAGCCCTATTCATAGAATAAATTTATAACATTCTTCCTGTAGACTAATAATTTTGAACTGGTAAATGATTTTTCCTTTCCCCATCAGAGCCCAAAGATGGTGTTTTCTGTGTTTACTATGGAGATAATTTTAACTTCCAGCTTTTTCCATTTATCATGCACATGACACTACTTTCTGAGTGCCACACATACCTCTGTAAGTATGGGACCTCTTTCTCTATTCCTAATATGGTGTAAACTGTTGTTGAGGAAAGTGTTGGACAGAGGCCTCTGTTAAGACCTCTGGCTTTAGGGTAAATGTAGGTCTGCACTTTTTTATTTTCTCCTATCTGTCTGTTAGGGTGAAAAAGAACCTGGGTTTTGAACCAGAATTTTGGGGTATGAAAATGGAGTTGGATTTTGCTGGCTGTATTCATCTCAGGATGATACCTTCTTTTATCTTAAGGTAGTACCAATCAAATTTTACCTTGCCAGTTCCTTCCAGATACAGGTGATAATATTATTTGTTCTTAAGTGAAAGCTGTAAGATCATTTTATGATATAGCAGAAGGTTCTTTATGATAAAGAACAAGGAATTAGTTAGGGGCCAAAATCTGTCTTGATAGTAAAGAGAAAGGATCTTAGAAACCTGTTGTGTACTACATACATACACTTTACACAGCTGCTAAAGTACAAAGTTTACTTTAACAGAGACCAAAGTCACAGAACTTTAGACAGAATTATCTTTAATGTTCTGTCCTCTTCTTTATTCTCTGGTTTGCTTTAGATCTAGATTTAAAGTGCCAAAATACTTCAAGGAAAGCTTGGTTCTCTTCATGTTATCAGACTGTTCAGATGTAGGAAGTAGCAAAAATCTCAAACAAGTTGTTTTCAAACTTTTCAGCTCATTTTTTTCCTGGCCTAGCAACCTAGCTAGTACAGATGCATTGAGGTAAACATCAAAACCATATCATTTGTCTTTGAGAGGGATTACATTTACAATGTATTTAGATGTAGAAAAATGAAATCACATTCTTTCCAACAATTGTTCCATAAAGAACAAATGCAGTCATGTTTCTTATTGACTTGTGTTTTTCAGTACCTTGGACTTTGATGTGATGTTTCATAGTTTCAGACATACTCCCTTAAATTACCAAATAGCATTATGATTGCCAGTAAGGACACTTGTTAAATATAACTTCAGATTTTGTATCAAAACCAGCAGACACAATTGTCTTCAATCTAGAAATCATACATGATGACTTTTAACTAAAACTCCCACTGAAGGCCCTTAATGAAAAGCTGGATTTCACAGCACTTGTGGCATTGCTTTTATAATACACCATGTCCTTGAACAGCTTCTCTAGGGAGAAAATCCTGTGGTACATGCGGGCATGCCAGAAGTTCCTTCTCTCATTCAGTTTTGCAGCTAGCCAGCATTCCTGAAGCATCCTGGAATAGAATGGTTCAGGAAGCCCTAGGGACCACAACAGGTTTCCGAAATGATTTTATTAGTAGTGAACTTGATAAAAAACTGTTTCAGGTTTGTGTGGTGGGGTTTTGGCAGTGGGGGAGGGGCCACAGGGGTGGCTCCTGTGAGAAGCTGCTAGAAGCTTCCGTGGCTCCAAGTCGGACCCACTGCTGGCCAAGGCCAAGCCCATCAGGCGATGGTAGCGCCTCTGGGAGAACAGATTTAAGACAGGGAACCTGCAGTGAGTAGGGGATCGGAATGTGAGAGGAACCCCTCTGCAGACACCGAGGTCAGTGCGGAAGGAGGGGAGGAGGAGCGGGGGAGGAGGGGATGACCCCGCAGCCCATGGTGAGACGGCAGGCTGTGTCCCCCAGCCCACGGAGGGAAGCGGGGGAGCAGAGGCCCACCTGCAGCCTGGGGAGGATTCCACACTGGAGCAGGGGGATGCCCCTGAAGATGGCCGTGACTCCAGGGGAAAGCCCACACTGGAGCAGTCTGTGCCTGAAGGACTGCAGCACACAGAAAGGGACCCACACTGGAGCAGTTCATGAAGAACTGCAGCCTGTGGGAAGGACCCATGCCAGAGAAGTTCATGGAGAACTGTCTCCTGTGGGAGGGACCCCACGCTGGAGCAGGGGAAGAGTGAGGAGTCCTCCCCCTGAGGAGGAAGGAGCAGCAGAGACAAGGTGTGATGAACTGACCCCAACCCCCATTCCCCCTCCCCCTGCACTGCTGGGGGGAGGAGGGAGAGAGAACCGGGAGTGAAGTTGAACTGGGAAGGAAGGAGGGGTGGGGAGAAGGTATTTTAAGATTTGGGGTTTACTTCTCATTACATTTGTTTTGATTTGTTTTGTAGCAAATTAAATTGATTTTGTTTTTCCCCAAGTTGAAGTTTTTTTTGCCCATGACCATAATCGGTGAGTGATCCCTCCCTGTCCTTGTCTTGACCCACAAGCATTTCTTTATATTTTCTCCTCCTCACCCCACCAGGGCCAGGGGGAAGGAGTGAGCAAGCAGCTTTGTGGTGCTTTGTTACCGTCTGGGCTTAAACCATGACAACAACTTGATAGCAATATACTAATCTTGATGATAAAATATGATTTTAATTTAAAACAGCAGTTTGGTTTGGAATGAAATTTTGAGGGTAGGTGGTGGGGTTGGAGGAAGATTCCCAGTTCTTCCTCTTGTGAATTCTGCTATGTGACCAACTGAAACTATACTGATGTCCCCCTTGGTTCCATTTTTCTCTCATGGCATGTTTCCCTGTATCTATCTAATTTTATTCTTTGGCCCCAAGTTGTCCTCATATGACATTAAATCCTTTTAAGCAAATGCTGAGCTCTGTATTCCAGTTTTATGATGACTTTACTTGGTAGAACTTCCTTCAAGAGGCGAACATGGATATATGGGTTAATAGAGAGGAGGTTATATATGAAAAAAAGGGGGTTGCTTTGAGTAAAAAATACTGAACCATATATACCACACATTTCTGCCATTCTTCTGTGTGTATCTTTACTCCTTCTGGAATGACATGGATTCTTCTTTTTTTTTTTCTTTAAAACAAAGTGGCAGCTAGCAAAATAGGTAAACTAGCTCAGAAAATACTTGCAGGTAACTTTCATAAACCTTCCAAATCCAAGCCAAAATGCAAGCTTTAGACAAAGAAAAACACTTAAATAGAAACTAGACTTTTTAAAAGTATATATCTGAATAACAGAAAGATGCAGAGATTCTCTCATTTTAATCCATGTGAAACCTTCCTGTGGCCTGCGTGGTTCCCAGTGGCTAGCAGAAGGAAAGAATAATACACTCACACATGTTATGTCTATCCTACCTATAATTAAAAAATGTTCTCTCAACCAGTCTGTGCATGCATTTTTCTCAATTCCTTTTCTGCTTGCAGTGTGCTTCAGTGGACATATCTAGAGATAACAGTCTGGAGAGTCTGGGATGAAGATAATGGCACTTCTCTGAGCTTCAGAGCTTTCTTGAGGTCTGTCTGGCAGAGTAATGTTACCTTAGCCCTTGTGGAAAGGATCCTTTCAGCTTTTTGGTATTGCTAGTAGTAGTAGTAGTTGTGGTAATATTTAATTATTTATTGATATTTTATTATTTTGTCTTTGCTAAAGCAAAGAACTTCTGCAGGTAACAATGGTAAAAGAAAAGCAAGGCCTTTTTGAGGGAAAGTTGGGAAGAAACTGATGGTCTTCTTGAACTTTGTTCAGATCAGGACTGAGAGCAATAAGTCTGCATATAAATATCCAGTGGAAGGTGCCACTGTATACTGAAGAAGATGCTTTGTGAGCAAATAATCAGCATTTTAATAAGATGGAATGAATAAACAGATGCAGTTAAGCACAAAACATTGCAAACTGAATAAGACACAGTGTTAACTCTTAGCATAAAATGGTATGCACGTTGCAGGCTGTACTTTGGTAGGATGTAGGGTATAGAGGGTCTATTTTCTCCCCACAAACAACAGAGAAATTTGTTTTGTTCCTCCTTCTCTTTTCAGATGCTCACCCTGTTTTTTCGAACTGTGATACTCACAGTAACTTTAACATGTTTTTTTGCCTGCAGTGATATATCCTGGAGTAGTGTGACAGTCCAGCTTCTACTAGACAATGAATCCCTAGTCCTTGTCCTGAAAAAGGCAGATGGTTCTATTGTGAGTAATATAAGGTCAAAATCCAGGAAAGAGATAGACTTGTAAATGTATTGTTCCTAAAAGTCTCATGGCTTCTCTGTAATGTGTCCATAATTTTTTAAAGTTTGGGATTATCAGCCCTACAGACCATTGAGAAAAGTTCCTTTTATTTTTGTAGCAACAATGCAAGAGGTTCTTTTCACAGACCTTAAGGCACTCTGACCACCATCTCTTTATAAACACCTTAAAGCAATGGTGCTGTTTTCTAAGCCATTCAGATATTAGTATGTTTCAGGCATTAGTAATTTATTTTTACTGATAGCCCCAAATTTAGGTGTTTTGATGAGCAAGAGAGACATTATAATCTAAAGATCTTACAGATCCAGTGCATTCTCCTAATTTCCAAATATCTTCTACTACTTTTCCTTTTCAAAGTTATTTTTTCAACTTCATGATAGCTCTCAACCCTTCAGATATTTTTCTTGTGAGGATGATTAAACAAAGTGAATGCCTTTTCAATAAAGAAAAAAGAATTAAACATTTAACATTTAATAAAAACTTTTAGTAGTATCAGGTTCCTTGTTTGCCCATTTTCACTTGACTCAAGCAATGAAAACACTCTAGGCTGATTCTAATACTATCAATGTTACTAGTGCTACCACTTCAGTAAAATCTTTTATTACTTGTATTCCCACCCCAAGGAATGGCTTGTCATAACATTGACTTTGCCATATGCTGCCACTCAAATTGTAGTTGTCAAGTTATTGATGAAATGGATGTCTCACAGAGTACATCCTTCTTAAAGCACATACTCTCCCAATCACACAGATTTCTCAGTGATCAGTGTAATGCAAAGGTAGAAAGAGTTGGGAGCTCTAACTCTTACACAAGATTCACCTATTCAGCTGTTCTTCCTTGTTCCTCCTCCAAAAGCTATATTAGTGATGCTTTTTCTTTGCTAAGTGATATCTTAAAGCAGGACTTAGCAAACATGAGGAAGACAGATTCCTTCCAGCAACAACTGTTAGTTTATCCGTTAATGCCCCTGGCAAAACACCGTTGGAGCTGACATGCATGACTGATGGGCTCCCTTAACAAGTCGCTCATCTTACAAAGAGGAGTTGTGTATCTCCAGCTCTGTTTTCAGTGCCGTCTGTGTCTGAGTCCCTACATATGGTAGTATAAGTGTTTTTGCACCACCTTGATCCTGGGTATCAGCTTGGCCTAATGTGCAACCCAGATGAGCCTCAGGACTAGCCAAGATATGGGTTATCACTGACTGGCTGCTGTGGTTCTGAAAGTAGAAAAGGCAGCCTGATTCTCGCCTGTGTTGCAATTCCCCTGTTTTGTGCTACTTTTCTGTCCTCTTTGCATCACTAGCACAATACCAAGGACTCAGCTGCAGAGACTCTGGGATTCAACTTTGAAACATGTGAGGGTTGAAGGGATATAGCAGGAACGTTCTTGCCTCTTAGTCCTCTTATAGCTGAACAGAGTCCTGTGACAAGACTGGCATTTGACTTTGTAAATTTTTGGGATAGGATATTGTCTTCTGTTTATCAATATAGTCCCATAAAGAATGTTGTATAAATAAATAATAATTGTAACCACAGGCGGTCTAAAATGGTAACTTGATCTCAAACGTGTTTCATGTCTAGAACTTTATGTGTTTTTTTTAACTATAATTCCTATTGCTTTTGACATTTTTACTGTGACTAATCCATGATTTACCCCATAATTTACCATATCAGAGTCCGACCCCAATAATGTTATATATCGTAAACCCACTATGCCTGCAACTGTGCAGTGTGACACAGTTATTGTATGTCTGCCTTCTCCATCATCCCTTAAGACAAGGGGAGTCCACCCAGGAAGCAGTCTTTTTCAAAGCCTGTTAGTACATAATTTCTGCTTTCAACTCCATTTCTTAGCGGACTGACGCTGCTTTATAAAACTGCCTTATTTAATATTGCACAACAAAGCTGACTCAGTTAATGTCTCCCACTCCCCTAGAGAGTGCCATGGCCATGTGGCAATGATCTACTGACAGCTCAAAGTCACTGACAAGGCCAAGTGACAAAACTCACATTATGGCTGTCAGCACCATACCTGAAGCTGTGGATACAAAGCAGAAGATGCAATTTTCTGATGCTGCAACTAACAGCTTTGGGCAAAATTACATACTTGGAAAGACATACCCAAACATCTTTTCCTGTGTGTTGTATGTTTGAACTAGAGGGGAAATGCAAAAATATGTGCAAATATAAATACATACATATGTTGTGCATATTCTATCTAAAACTAAATTAAATCATTGTTTCATAATACTTCTACAATGAAAGCAAAAAGACTTACTTTCACCATGTTTTACATGAAGCTAAGCACTTATATTTTAAATATTGCGTGTATGTGAAATGAAGTGTTTTACTACTTGTATTACAGCATTGAAAATATTTAGCTGTTTTTTATTTATAAATCATGCTCTATGAAATGATTTCCATTTGCAGCATCTTGTCCTCCAAAATGAAATGTTCACCCACATACACTTTCTCCTCAGCTGTTCAAGTTTTATTTTTGTTTTATTTTATTTTGGTGATCCAGTGGAAATTGATCTAGCTTTTTTATATGGTGCTCCCTCTGGAGCTGCTGAAGAAAAATATCTGCAGCTGAACTACATTTTAACATATATATTGATTAGAAAGTGTTTAATCTTTTTCATCAATTATGTTGGAGCCTCAGCTTTCAGTGCTTCATAAGGTCTCTATAATTCGTGAGTGGATCTTTGTAAAAGGGACTGCTCTGTTCCAAAACAAGGACAAAAATCAGGATAGGATTAGCAGATGACCTTTTGTTTGTTGGCAGATCTAGTTGTAAGTGTACAGTGTACTGTGGGGGATCTACTGTAAGTCAGTCAGTTGGCAAAGAGATCTTCTCTTGTTCCTGCTATATACACACACGCACAGAGACACAGAGATATACGCAGCTACCTACATTCACACAAACACACGTTTACACACAACTGCTTCTTTTCTCTTGTTATGTGCCAAAATATCAGGATACTTCAAATACTTACCTTCATTAAAAGTTTTAATGACATTGATTGTATGTTAGGTATCCTTTGGAGGCTGCTGGAAATGTTTTTAGCTCTGTATCAGCTTGCATGTCTTTACTTGTTCAGACTCACTGCACCATGCTCAAGTCAAAGAGGAGTGATTTGTCTGACACAGTGTTAGAAAGTAAGAATGTGTTGATGAAGATGTCCCCAGAGTTTTGAATGGTATGCCCAGAAAAGAATGAGGTGGGGATGAGGAAGAAAGGAGTAAGGGCAAAACAAAATTGGAGGGAAATATTATTGCAAAGAATCATAGTGATACAATGCATTTCAAAATAAGGTGAAAGTTTGCTGTCTCTAGACAACCCAATGAGTATCAACAGATTCAAACAGGTTGCACATGAGTTGAATTGGTCAAGGGATCTGCTAAAGGGTTTCTGGTAGACAGCTGCTTATGTAACGGGTTCTCCAGTGAGAGTCCCAGAACTTCTTGTTTGATCAGGTCATTTGATAGCAAGAATGAATGCTCTTGCAGCATTCTGGCTCCAGCTTGGAAGAGCTGAGACACACAAACTATTGAAACACATGAAAGCAGAACAGCTGATCTTTGCCACTTGACTCTGGAGGGGTTGGCAGACAGAGCCCCTGTGAATGATTCTGTGCATGGTTAAAGGGATGAAGAGGGAGAAACACTATCACAGCATGCTCCAGGAGCTGAGTACTTGAGCTGCTCCCCACATCGACTGTATATAATATTAAATGTACTGATTGCACCCTTGGCTCCAAAGCGGAAACTTCTGGTTCTGTTTCCACAAAGTACAAGTCCTAAAATAATTTCAGCTTAGATTTCCATTCTTGGTTTCTAAACTCTGACTGAACTCTGAACCCTCAAGTTGAGAGATCTGTATGCTTGGGATGGTTTCAGTTTTATTTTATATTTAATCAGTTTAATCATTTCAAGCTTAGAGCATGCACTTTAGGCCTCAAATGAGTCAGAAATCTGTGGATTTGCCCCTCAGTTTTTAGCAGTGGGCCACAGGCGGGTCTTCAAGGGGGCCAGGCTTTAAATAGAGTCACACACAAAGCCTGTGGAAAAAGGCCACAGGAACCTGCAGGAAACCAAGAGCAATGCGGCAGACTATCAAGGTGGGATATGGAGATTAGGTGGGGAGCAGGAAAAGACAAAAGGAAAGGACTGGTATAATGAACTAGAACATGTTACAGTATCATAGAATCAGGTGATAGGTGGGAAGGGACCTCTTGAGCTCATCTAGGCTAAACCCCTGCTCAGAGAAGGGTTGGTTAGAGCAGTCTGTCGAGGACTGTGTCCCGTTAGGTTTGCAGCATCTCTGAGAACAGATACTGCATGGCCTTTCTGTGCAACCTGTGCTAGTGTCTGGCTGTCCTGACAGCAAAAAAAGTGCTTTTCTGCGTACAGGTGGGATTTAATGTGTTTTAATTTGTGCCCATCACCTCCTATCCTGTCCCTTTTCTTCATTCCCTCCCATCAGGTATTTACAAACATGGATAAGGGCCCCCTGAGCCTTTCCCTCTCCAGGCTGAAAAGTCCAAGCCCTCTCAGCCTCTCCTTATATGACAGATGCTCCAGTTCATTCATCATCTTTGTGGCCCTGTGCTGGACTTGCCCCAGTATGTCCCTGTTTCTTGTACTGGAAAGCCCAGCACTGGAAACAGTACTCCAGGGACAGCCTCACTAGTGCTGAGCAGAGAGGAAGGATTGGTATAGAAAGGCTATTAGGACAATAAAGGGGGAAAAAAGTTACGGGCAGGTTAAGATGAGAGCAAAATCATGCCAAAAAAAGGTGGAATAAAGCAGTTCCAGGACAAGAGGTACAAAACCTCATGGAGTAAAGGTATGAGATAGCAAGAAAAAGAAAGAACAAAAGTAGGAAAGAATTTTCAGCTGGAAATATTTTGTGGATTTATCTGTAAGAATTGATTAAAAAACATTACAACAGAAGCATGCCTCCTGATATGTACAAAAATGCAAGTAGGTTACAAAAACTGCCATAACCCCAGCTAATGGTTTAAGTCACATGGTCAAAAAATGCTGAAGTTATGATTCTAAGAGTAACATTAATTACACTTTCTCTCTTTCATTTGTGATATAGTCTACAGTTCACAGCATATTAACCATACTAAGGAAAAAGCATGTGTACACGTGAATGTCTTTGGGGAAGACCTGCAGTTTAGGCAATTTTAAATCTTAGTTTTAATCTCCACCTGGCTTTTGAAGATACATCTAAGTCAGTTGCTGTGTATAGAATATATTAATTACAACATTAGCTTATCTCTGAAATGAAGAAATAATATTTTAAGCAATTATTGGGCTATGATAAGTTTGAGAAACCATATTGCTTTTAAGTACCATCTCAGAAAATAAGAAAAAAAAAAAAAAAGACGATTTATGTGGGATTGAAAGTGCCCATTACTCTGCAGAATCGGGCCCATTAATAAACATAATGAACATTTTAGGCAATAAGACCTTCATAATGTCTTGACTTCACTGCCACATTTCTAATGTAAAGCCTGTTCCAAGAAGATACTGCCAAACTGGAAGTTTATATGATATCGAGTTTGGATGTATAAAACTGGTTTATAATTCCTGTGCTGAAGCTGCCCTAGTAAACTCATCACCCTTGGGAAATACACACACCATATATTTAAACAAAAGAGTAAGTGATTTTAATCTCTAAATTTCCCCTCTCTCCCCCCATCCTGTTTTCTCCCTCCTCTTCTTTCTTCCCCTCCACCATGCCCTCCAAAGAAAGAGTTTGGGGAGGAGGTAAGTATTCAACACCATGTGACAATCATGAAAGATGTATATTCCCCAATAAAATTCTGTTCTCCAGATGAGCATAGTTGACAGGAGTACTGCAGCACAATCTTTTTTAGTTCATGTCTCTTTAAGGTCTCTGTAAATAAACAGACTCAAATTATGGTGCTGAGAGAGGTCAGAATAACAGTATTTTCTAGTTTAATAGTCTCCCTTTTTCTTTTCAGCTGGCTGGAATTCACATTGTTGTTAACCACTTTTTAATAAATTCCAAGTTTTGAACACTGTGCACTTCTATACAGCTTGCAGCTGGAAATAAACAGGCTCACAATGGCTGAAAGTAATTCAGCAATTTTAAGTTTTTTACAAGGATAATGAAGTGAGAGTTTCTGGAAAAAATATCTCTGTGAACTATTTGTTTTCCAGAACCTTTTCCTTGTTTGGAGGATAATGTCCTCTCCTTATAACAGTTATGATTTTTCATTAGATTGCTTGATTATTTTTCTGTTAACCCCCTCCCCCTTTCCCCCCCCGGCCATATTTAAAACTTTTCATCTGTTCCCCTACTCCCATTTCTTCACTGTTGATTATAAGGATGGATCACATGACAGCATAAATTATTTTGGCAGCTATTCAGTGAGTGCAGACCCTGGTCTGTGTGCAACAGCTTGCTTTTACTTGTCTTTTGCACTGACTGTTTTTCAAGACAGGCTCTTCTGTATCCTATTGTTCTTTGTATACTGTGCCGAGCACTGCCTATGCTTTTCTGACCAGGTAAAATATTTTTTAGGCTAAAAATTTACCTTTAACTTTTTTGAAGAAAAAAGATTCCAGAGTTCTTTTTCTGAGGCTGCAAAAAAATGTGTGGATTGCTCTACTTTGTGGCTACTGGGATATTGGAGGTACAGCTGAGAACCATGAAAAATAACACTTCTTAGTGGAATTCTCTGACAATGTCTAACAAAGGAAAACAAGAAATTTAAGTGAATTTGTTTACACACTTCTCTCTTGCCTCTGCTCTTGTGCTTTTCTGTCTCATTGACTCTGTAAATATACAAGAGAGAGCTCTCTTATTTTATAGCAGAAGAGGTACAATGGCATGGAGGCATTACCTTTGCAGGCTCCAGGACATTATGCCTTCGTGGAGACCAGGCTGTAGGGCTAGGAGAGAAAGTACTCCCAGACTCTGGACTTTTACAAACAGGGAGGGATCTAAGGGAGTAATGAGGAGAAAAAAGAGCTTGCACTCTGGTCTTTCTGATGCTGCGGTTTCCCAAATGAATGCTGATTCACACTCTACTTGATAAACTTTTGTTTGTTTTTTTTATGCCCAGCAATTATGAGCTATCTCAAATTATTTTATTAACACTAGCAAAAAGACACCTGAGATTTATGTAAATATTATGCCTATTTTACTGATAAAAAAACTTTGGTAAAAACACAGCTTGCTGAAGGCTAGTAAATAGCTTTGGACTGGGACTAGAAACTAAATGCCTAAATCTATTCAAACAG
This sequence comes from Haliaeetus leucocephalus, assembly GCF_000737465.1. Taxonomy (NCBI): domain Eukaryota; kingdom Metazoa; phylum Chordata; class Aves; order Accipitriformes; family Accipitridae; genus Haliaeetus; species Haliaeetus leucocephalus. The sequence continues at coordinate 1,485,162 of NW_010972590.1, forward strand.
AGCTCAGGCTTCAGGAACTCTTGCCTGTGATGACAAAAGTTGCATTAAGGAGAATCAAAGCTACTTGAACAGCTGGGAAAGCCCCTTTCTTTTTCTGAGTCATTCTCATAGTCCCTCATGAACATCTTCCTTCTTCTTCAGACTCCTCATCAGGAAGAGAGGTTTCCAGCAGTGATTAAGTTTGGGAAATCACCTGGTGGTGAAGCATTTGGAAGTATCCTTTAGAGGTTATTTTAATTGCATTCTGCCAGCAGATCTTTCATTGCATTGTTATGCCTGTCCCTGGGAATTGTATGGTGACACTCATGAATGCTGTTTGACTCTGTATGGGCCTAGCAGCTTAGGACTCATCGTTGCCTTCTTTCATACCGAGCTTTTTACTTATGACACTTACTGCAATTGCAGGAGATGGTGAGACACTTGCAGTACTTCCAACATCAAATGAAAAAAACCCCAGGTGGTAGACTCCCCCGACTTCCCCCCAAAACATATGATGAATGCATCTTGAGGTTTTAAAATTTGTTTTGGTGTCTTTGAAGAGTTGAAGTAGACTTGCCGTATATTTTCAGCTTCTTTCTGCAGTTATAAAGGTTAGAGACTCACTTTCATGCATCTGAAAGCTGAGATCCTGTGTAGCTTCTTGATTTTGGGAGCTGCAGACTTTGAAAGAAGATGAAAGGTTTGATATTTACAAATTACGGGAGATGGTGATCTCCATTTAGGTTACTCTCTGTTTGGTATTTTTCCACAAAATGTTGCTGCTGCATGACTGGGATATGATAGGTTGCAAACAATACTTCTGAGCTGAGAATCAAAAATAAAATAGCTGTAAGTGTGAAATAAAGCAATTTTACACCATGTCTGTACACGTACATACTGCTCTTTCCACAGAAATCCTGATTCTTTGGTCTCCATTTAGACAGGCTGCTATGTTTATGGTTGATTCTGTCCTGAAAATTACCAGCTATGTTATGCTAGATGTAACTGGCTCTGGAGAAATTAAAGGAATACCATAAGAAAATTGCAAGACTGAGCAATTCCAGTGTTGAATAGGAAAATTAAACCATCATGTCAGCGGAAGGACATTTTGAAACTCAGTGCTTACCTTTACATGCAGTGTTTAAATTAAGCTTACCTGGTCTTTTTTTAAACTGTTGGGCTTCCCACAGGGGACTGGGATTTGGGTCTTCCTGTTTGAATGATTTGAAGTATGTCTGTTTTCCTCCCCTTTCACCCCCCTCTGAACTCCGGATACAGTTTAAATGTGCTTTGCTGGAAAAAATTCCCCTACTCTGGACCCCTTTTTTTGTGTGGAATCACTTAGTCTACAAGCTGAACAATGGTAGTGATGGTAGAGACATTTATTCCGCTTTCAGCTACAACATTTATTTGGACTGAGGAGGAAAAACAATTGACACCCAGTTATTCCAGAATAAGTGCAGAATGGTAACTTTGCAAGCTTTGCTTCCCTCTTAACCATACAATGCCTTTTAGCACAGAAAAGAAGGTTGCAAGGTGTGTACCTTAAATTCTGGCGACCAGAGTTTGTTCAGACAAGCACTTGAAATTTGAGAAGCTCTCCTGAAAATTATCCAAACCTCTCAATTCCTCAAAATTGTTCTCACAGTACTGCTATAGCAGGCTCTGCTTGCTAGGTTTTTTGGCATTTTTTTCTTCTACTTAAGGTGAAAGTTCAGTCTTTTACATGGTATTTTCTCATGTCTGCTTATGATTCTAGAGAAGAAAGAAGGAAGCTGAGAAAGCTTACCAGAATTATAAGAAGTTGGGTTCTCAAGATTTTTCCACCCAAATATTTTTTCTAACCTATCCTTCCTTCCCTCTGTAACATTCTGGCTATGCCTTCATCCTCTGGTGTTTTGCAGCTGCATGTAATACAGTAAGGCAAAAACTAGTTGATTTGAGCTAGTTTGATGACTGTGACAGCTGCTTCTTCACCTTTTTCTTCTCTGCTGTACTATATTCCTCTAAGGAAAAAGCTGCTCTGAGATGTTATTAAGCATGTTGAGATGCTATGAACCCAGGCTGCTGAGTCCAGGCAGCTGGTCCCACATAGCCATGATGAATATTTTCTGTGTATGGAATTATGTTTCATACCTTGAGGAAGAAAAAGTATATGGTAAATAATTGGAGTAAGATAGCAAAATGGTGGGCAACAGCTTTATTTTAATATCTTCTTTTTCTAGTTCCTACTATATTGTAGGACAATGAATCTTACATTCATACCAGCTTCTATCAAATACTTTGTCAGCAGAATGCAATACAATAGACTCACATGTGCAGGCTGTGTCAGGTCAGATGGAGATGACTCATTTTTCTTTAAACAAAGAGTTTCTTACTTCTCAGTAAAGGTGCAAGAGTTTTATTCTGGGGAAAAAAAAAAAAAAAGTACCCTCTTTTCAACCCTCCTTTTCCTCCACCATGACAAATCCTCTGGGATTTCTAACATCCTTAGCTTTACAGTTTATATAATGTAAGCCACTTTGTCTGCTGCAATCAGTCTCCATTGACCATGAACAGATGGGAATAAGGGAACTATGAAGCTTGCTGTGATTCCCCAAACCCTCAGCTGTTGTCTTGTCAGCTTGGCCAGGTTTAGAGCAACCTCAAGGCCACACTAAGCACTGTCAGCTCCTAATGCCTCCCAAGGAGTCAACAGCCTGATTGAGCTGCTCTCCCCTTCCTGCAATAACATCTAGACAGAAGCTTCGATGGCAGGTGGTGTCACAGCTGACTGCCACAACAGGAGTGGAGTGGGCCCTGGATTTGGGACTATGCCCTTCACTTCCTTGTATTGAAACTATTTTTTTGGTGAGTGCTGCCTAAATGGATCAGTGATCCCCCATAGGTATGACAGTGCTGCTAAGGTAGAGGAAGAGCATCCTGAGTATTGTTATTTTAGAGCTTGGATGAAGTACTGATTTCAATTTCTTTTGGAATGAGTTGAAGATCGTAGATATGATTTTGCTGAGAAATATAGCTGGGTATCATTTCAGAACTGTCATCAGAAGAGGTTTTTCTCTGTTAATTAACTACACAAGTTTCACCACGTTTCTTGCACATAACATAACTGAGAAGTAGGAGTGACAGAGAGCTGGAAGCATTTCTGTGGCAACAGAATTCAGGAAATGAAAAGAAAAAAAGAAGAAAAAAAGATTCACCTTTGAATCTTGAATTTTCCCTACAGCAGAGTGCAATCCACATCTTTCCTCTACATTAAATGTATGAAACATAAGTGAAACCTTTTTGTTTTTTTACAGACCTCTGAAGCCATAATAGGCATTTATATAAAATTTTGGAAAAGTTCCAGGGTTCTTACTGACGTTGCACTATGTGATGATTTAATACTGTTAATATCTCTTGTAAATTCAATTATAATGCGGTCATTTCATCTGATATTTAGAATAAGAATTGTGATACTTGCTATTTTCTTCAAGCTTGACCTATAACGACATAAAAATCTTAGTTTTCACTTTTATCTGTTAGAACAGTTTGTTCTCACAGTTAATGCAAAAAGCTTGAAATGAAAATGAAACAAGGCAAATAAGCCTCCTACCCTGTCTGAAGTTCAGTCTATTATTTTTTCAGAAATCACACAACTGAAAATTTGCAAAAGACACAGTACAAGGCAAGGCAATGCAAGGCAAGATATGGGTGAGGTGCTAAACTGCTGCTGGTGCTCTGCAGATTTACATCAGTTTATGGCCAAACCTGATTGCATCAACATCTGTGCATGATCCCATCTGGGCCCTGCTGTAGATGGGATGGCTGTGTTGATGCATATCCTGTGCCTGAGAATTGAACTATTTCTAATGTGTATTTTCCTAGCATATTTTAACATGCCTACAATCTTATTTACTATTTGTTGTGATAGGTGAGGCTGTTGTGGAGCTAAGGAACTATCAGTCTTCCTGATGAACAGTTTTATAATAGCCTCTTGATTTAACTCTAAACCAGAAAAGCTCCATCTAAAGCTAAATGTTGTTTGAATAAATTTAATGAAAGAAACTAAAGCATACATGCTCATACTAGTAACTGCATTTTTGGTCAGCAGTATTGACCAGGAAGACCTGCAGCAATAGAGCACCTTCTTTCTAGTTGTAATAACTGTTTCAGCAGCCAGACAGGGAATTTGTTACTGGATGGATTTAATTATGCATTCCCTAAGGTTAATCACAGACAGCATGTTCACCTAACTGCATGATCTATGAGATCTGTAATCTGGAAGCAAATGGAGCATTTACAGTACTGCAGGAAGATGACATGGAGGCCAGGGAAACCCATAGTGATTTTGGTTTCCAGGCAAGATGTGAGTTCCCATTTCTTTGTTGATTTGAATAATACTTCTGTGCACACAAGAACAATTGTACTTGCACTTTAGGTCATGCTCTCCTGCTATGACTGTGGACATGGAGAAATAAAAGAAGCTCTTTGAATGGTGCTTGCTGTCATTACCTTTAAAAAGGCATGCCACTTGCAGCTTGTGTGAACGTAAGTGTTGCTCCATCAATACACTTTACCAATCTGTATGAGGAGTCACTGAAACCCTTGGATGACACATGCAGATCCATCTGGAAATTACCATCACTACTGCCTTGTGCTTATAAGCTTGTACTCATAGCTTGTTTCCAGGATGTGCTCTGGGTTTGTGGTTTCAGCATATATTACCTTCACTTCAGGACAGAGGCCAGATGTACTGCTTGCTAAAGTAGATGTGCAAGTTTGGGGATAAAGATACCTATTTGGCTGTCCTTTCTGGCATATCACTGAGCTTGCTAAACTATTTTTAAAACTCTCCACTAACCATTTTAAGTAAATGCCCTGTCCTGAACTCCTGTGGAGTACTGATGCTTACTCTACTTGGCAGTATACTTGAACGAAATGACAGCTTAAGAGAGTACTGCTTGTAATTCAAGGAGAATTTCAGTTTTATTGCTGCTGTCTAGGTTCCGCCTTTCGCTTGTCCCATATGTTTGCCCTGCCTCTTTTTGTTATGTCATGATCCAACTCTCTGTTCACTGTATTAGTCTTGAACAGTTTTTAACTTTCAGTATTAGTGGAGCTGCTTTGTGGAGAAAAGTGCTATCCATCATGTCAAAGAGGAGCAGAATCTGGGCTTTTGCCTGAAAATTCCTCTGTGCTGTTATTTCTGTATAGTGAACCTTACAAATGCTATGCAGCTAACTAAATTAAACTATCCAGAATAAATGATACCAAGGTCAGTTTTCAGCAAGATGGTTTCCAGAAGCAATGTGTTTAGAAATGCTAGTTCTATTTCTATGCATAATTACATAAAATATTTCAGAAGTGAGATGTTTAAAAAAATGGTTGCAACATTTTCCTTGGAAATGTATGTCAGTGGCTGAGATGTTTACCCAAACCAGAAGAAAGGTATTTTTTAGTGTGCTGGAAGACAAACTGATTTCTTCTGAGGAGCAGAAAAGGTGTATGTACTGAGACACAGCATGTCATACTGCCTCTTCTGTAATTTTGTTCTTGTAGTTTGGTCATGGGAAGTAAACTGTTCTATAATTCCTACCTTGTTCTTCACTTCTTGTGCTGTGAAAAACTTGCACATGTAAGTAATCTGTTTGTCAAAGACACTGTGTTTCAAATACTGAAGTGTGTGTGTCGGGGTTGATGTCTTACTTTAACTTCCAAACTTGAGAATAAAGGTCTGAGACTTCAGCTGCTTAAAAATAAACATGAATTAATTTGATGTGCTTAGTTTAGAAGCTTGTCCAAATCCACTGCTCACATGAAGGGGCAGTTATGAGTCCCATACACACATACTTGCAATTGCTGCTTGTAGCAGACAGCTGCTTGACTAATTTCTGCATGGACAAAGCAGCATTGAAAGGTCCTCTTGCTCTGGTCTTGCATCCCTGCTAGCTTGCGTGACCATCCAATCCCACGTAGAATATCTTGTCCTGAGTGTTAGTCAAGATCAAAAAAATTTATAGATGTTTTTATGTGGAGGAAAGGCCACTGAAGGCATTTTGTGGTGTTTAAGAGCAGAACAAGCTTTTTTGTATATAAATCCTTTGCCTTTAATCAGAGCATAGGCAGGGATGGTCGCGTCAGTTAAGACATTGTCCTGTAGTTTGCAAGATGTGGCTTTAATTCTTTATGATACTGCAAACATCCTTTGTGAGCTTGGACATGTAGCTTAGTCTGTACAGCTATAATGTCCCCATTTATAAATCAGCAACTGCACACTTTGGCAAATCATTAACCTGTACTAGATCGTGAGGTATATTAGACTAAGAGATGTTCCGATGTGTGGTACTGAGAACCATATTGATTTCCAATGTGGTTAGAGCCCACTCAGGTAACTTAGAAAGCTCAAATTTTTTAACTTTATGCTTTAAATACATGGAGAGTTTTGGGATTGGGAGGTATAAAAAAGGTTAAGAATAAGTAGACTATAATGATAGGTATGAACATCTTGTGAAAAAAAATAATTTCTCTGGATGGAGGTGAGAAAACTGTCTATGAAAGTATCACTACAAAGTTGACTTTAATGTACTCTTAATGTACATTGAGACAGTGTCTGAAATTTTCCTTGCCATCTCTCTGCTTGAAGGAGAATTTTTAAATGAATGCTTGAGTTCAGCCATCTTAGTTTTGCCTAAGTAGAACAGAGTAGAAAAGAAACAGCACCTATTTTCTTTGTTTATAAACCAAAATTTGCAGTGTTCTTTTGCAAGAGCTGTAGTGCCTGTGTATAATAAAAAAAGGGAAGAAGTTCAGAATGGGAATTGATTTAATAGATTAGTATCTTCTGAGTTTTCTGCTGGAAAAGTGTTTGATTTGAATGAACAATGGCCCAGTAAAAATTCTGCTTTGTGCATGTGCAGCAAATTCATAAAAAAAGCACTGCACACTTGTTGATAATAAAGGCCTTTCAGTGCATATGGCCAACTTAGTATCATATCCCAGGAAAAAATGCCCAAATAGTGCATTTTTTGTGCTCTACAATCAATGTAGTGGTTTTTCTAGAGGCAAAGTTTTGTTGTATCTTGGTGCTCTTCCTTGAAACTTTAATGTCCTTATAACATGCTTTTATTTAAAGAGGTCCTATAAAGTTTCTCAAGCAGTTGGTGAGTCAAGCTTTGTATTTTAACTGTACTTAGTAATTTAAAGCAGAAATATCATTGTTGGAATCAGGGAAAACACAAACTGTGAGTAGATTCATAAGGTAGAAGAAACAGATTTTATCAATGAGACTCTAGAAGATGAAATGAATAGTTTTCTGGAACAAATGAAATCATGCAGTATGTTTAGCACTACTTTTCATGTTAGGTACATTTATTCTATGTGCCTGAATCCTTAAGAAATCCCTGCAAGGGGCTTTAAGCTGAGAACTTACAAGAACTAAATAAGAAACCTAGAAAAGGGAAGGAGAAAAAAACTAAGTGCTGTCTAAAGGAATTGTCAGTTGATACTTATGCCTTAATCTGCTGTAATAAATTATCCCTTAGCTGCCTTTTTCTTATCATCCATAGGGAAATTAATATACATTTCATCCAGGAGAGTGTCAACTTTTTGTCATATGATCAAGAGCAGAAAGAAGGACATGGATAATAGTGATGACAGAAAGCTTTCAGACAGAGAAAGCTACTTATTCAACAGCGTCCAATGCAGCCTGCAAGAACGTTCTATCATGCACACTAAACAGGAGTGCGGAAACAAGAGACTGACCTCTCCCAACACTCAGTATGGTATGAGTTAAGTATGATTTGTTTAATCATTTGTGTGATTTTAGTGGAAATACTCTTGACCCATAGTGGAGCAAAATGAAAGAAGGACCAGTCCCATGGCTTGTCGCCTTTCTTGCTCTTGTTTCTCCTCATGTGTACACAGCTCCAGTAGATTTTTGGGCCACATCCTGGACTCTGTGATAAGTCCTTGTGCAAGCGTCAGCTGGTAGAGGGCTCTGCAATCCTGCTGGGACAGTAAAAGGAGAGATACTGGTAGAGAAGAGTAGAAGCCATGACTCTGGAAGGAAGCCCACTTTAAAAATTCCAGCAGCAGAACTGAGGTAGCATACTGGGAGTTGGCTGTGGAGCAGGCAAAGCAGCACATGCGTGGCCAAACGAAGGGCTTGGAACCAAGCTGGAAGTTGGTGTACAGGGGCTAGTAATAGAGGACAAGATTGAGTGGCCCTTGAACAGGAAGCTTTATGATGTGGTTAAACGAAGCAGAGAAACGGACTGGGGAAGAACAATCTTCAGCCTGGTAAGTAATTGCCACAGAGGAAGATGTGTTGTGGCATGGTTATGCCTAATACTATACATGCTGAAACCAGGCTTCATCCTTCCAACTGATACACCTGCATACTCAGAAAACTGGGGGCTGCTGGATTCGTGGTTTTGTCTACCAAAAATAATAGTGCTGCTTATCTGTGGCACTTGAACTAAGACAGTGTTGTTATTATTCAACACAGACACTACTTCTTGAATCTTCCACAGGCTTAGTAAATGGAAGCAACTACCACCTGCAGTGAACAGGCAGTATAAAATTTATAACTGCAGACTCCATGGGGAAGGATATACCTACTGGTTTTATAGGGGTGTGTGCAAAGTAATTTCATCATGAGCTGCAAAGCAAACCTCTGAAATGAACCAGCTTTTGTCAAAGAGTTTGCGTCTACACTTTAGGAAGCAGCATCTGAGGACTGGCTCTATAAGCTCAGGAGCTGCGTTTGTGCTTGGGCTTTTGCACTTCATCCTTACCTGAGCTATGTTGTCAAAGATTTGTTCACAGTCATATGCTGCCATTTGTGAAACCAGTATTCGTATTTAGCTAATGTCAACTTTTGTGGATCTCTGATTAAGAAGCTTTATAAAAAGTCACCTCTTGCCTTTTTTTTCTCTTTTTCTTAGTTAAGGGAATTTTGCCAAAATGTCCGTAAGAGCAAATTTAACAAATAATAACAAAACCACAGAATATATATGTGTGCAGGAGAACTATTGCCATGGTTTAACCCCAGCCAGCAACTAAGAACCACACAGCTACTTGCTCACTGCACCCCCCCGCCCCCGCATTGGAATGGTAGAGAGAATGGGAAGGGTAAAAGTAAGAAAACTCATGGGTTGAGATAAGAACAGTTTAATAACTGAAATAAAATTAAAACCAAAAAGATAATAAATTGTAATGAAAAGGAAAATAACAAAAAGAAAGAGAAATAAAACCCAAGAAAAACAAGTGTTGCAAATGAAAAACAATTGCTCACCACCAACTGACTGATGTCCAGCCTGTTCCTTAGCAGTGGTGCCCTGGCCAGCTTTCCCCCTAGTTTATAGGCTAAGCATGACATCATATGGTATGGAATATCCCTTTGGCCAGTTTGGGTCAGCTGTCCTGGCTATGTCTCCTCCCAGCTTCTTGTGCACCCCCAGCCTCCTTGCTGGCTGGGCAGCAGGAGAAGCTGGAAAGTCCCTGACTTAGTGTAAGCACTGCTCAGCAAGAACTAAAACATCAGTGTGTTAGCAACATTATATTCATCCTAAATCCAAAACACAGTACTATACCAGCTACTAGGAAGAAAATTAACTCTATCCCAGCTGAAATCAGGACAATATGCATCCCTTATTCTATACCATCTACATCATGCCCAGGTCCCACACTTTCCAATACATCCCAATTAATCATCACCACCTTTCCTGTTTTTTAACATATACACACAGATATTCCCTTAGTCTGTGGGCTCTGAAATATCTGCTGAGTTCATTTAGTCCATGACTTCGGGCTCCATCTGCCATAACAATCCTTCAGGGCAGGATAGATGGTGCGTGGTGTTGGGTTGTTGCATGCTGAAGACAATTCTGGTTCCATCACAACTCGTTCTTCATTAATCTGGGCAATTCTTACTGTAATAACATTGATATGGCATAAAGCAACCATAGTAGCGATGACATACAGTATTATATAGCAATTAACATCATACAATCTAAATCATTGGCTATTCTCACCTAAAATCAAATCCCCTTGAGGCGCACATAGGAATTCCCCGTCCTCCTGCATTACCCACTAAGTGCAGCCGAGGTCCTTGAGAAAAAGCAGTCCCACAGATGGGTTTGCCTTTGCCTGAGGCAGGAGTACCCACACTGTCTTCTCCAGCCGTTTTTTTATGTACACTACAGGGAAGTTGTCCCCTTCTACAGTACATCAAAGTTTGATTGGGCAGGGCCAGCTCAGTTGGTAGATCATCTAGTGTTGACTAACCAGGCGGCTTTTACTAAATGTGTACCCCAACATTTGAATGTCCCAGAACACACTGCTCTCAATGTAGTCTTTCACAGCCCATTGTATCAATTTTCCTGGAGGTTGGTTCATGATAGGGTATGTGATATACCCAGTCAATGCCACGCTCTTTGGCCCAGCTCTCTATGAGGTTGTTTCAGAAATGAGTCCCACTGTCTGACTCAGTTCTTTCTGGGGTACCACATCACCGTAAGACTTGCTTTTCAAGGCCCAGGATAGTGTTCTGGGCAGTGGCATGGGGCATGGGATGTATTTCCAGCCACCCGGTGGTTACTTCCACCATTGTAAGCACATGGTGCTTGCCTTGGCAGGTTTGTGGGAGTGTGATATAGTCGATCTGCCAGGCCTCCCCTTATTTATATTTCAGCCATCACCCTCCATACCACAGAGTTTTTAACCACTTGGCTTGCTTGATTGCGGCACGTTTCACATTCATGGATAACCTGTGCAATAGTATCCATGGTCAAGTCCACCCCTTGATCAGAAGCCCATCTATATGTTGCATCTCTTCCCTGATGGCCTGAGGGGTCATGGGCCCACTGAGCCATAAACAGCTCACCCTCATGTTGCCAGTCCAGATCCACCTGGGTATTTCAATCTTAGCAGCCTGATCTACCTGCTGGTTATTTTGATGTTCTTCAGTGGCCTGGCTCTTGGGTACATGAGCATCTACGTGATGTACTTTTACAGTCAGGTTCTCTACCCAGGCAGCAATATCTTGCCACAATGCAGCGGCCCAGATGGGTTCACCTCTGCTGCCAGCTGCTCTGCTCACATTGCTGTAGCCACCCCCACAGGGCATATGCCACCATCCATGAGTCAGTACGGAGATAGAGCAGTGGCCACTTTTCTCGTTCAGCAATGTCTAACGCTAGCTGGATGTCTTTCACCTCGGCAAACTGACTTGATTCACCTTCTCCTTCAGCGGTTTCTGCAGTTTGTCATATAGGACTCCATACAGCAGCCTTTCACCTCCAATGTTTTCCCACAATGTGACAGGACCCCTCAGTGAACAGCGCATATTGCTTCTCATTTTCTGGCAGTTTATTATACAGCGGGCCCTCTTCAGCACACATCACTTCTGCCTCTGGTGATATTCCAAAATCTTTGCCTTCTGGCCAGTCCATGATCACTTCCAAAATTCCTGGGCAACTGGGGTTTCCTATGCGAGCCCGTTGTGTGATCAGTGCGACCCACTTACTCCACGTGGCATCAGTTGCATGATGTGTAGAGAAGACCTTCCCTTTGAACATCCAGCCCAGCACCGGCAGTCGGGATGGTAGGAAGAGCTGTGTTGCAGTACCAACCACTTCCGAGGCATCTTGAACTCCTTCCTATGCTGCCAATACCTCTTCTTCAGTTGAAGTATAGCGAGCCTTAGATCCTTGATATCCCCGACTCCAAAACCCCAGGGGTTGACCTCAGGTTTCCCCCAGTGCTTTCTGCCAGAGACTGCAGGTAGGGCCATTCTCTGCAGCTGTAATGTAAAGCACATTTTTTACATCTTGTCCTGTCTGGACTGGCCCAAGGGCTACTGCATGAACAATCTCCCATTTCATTTCTTCAAAGCCTTGCCATTGCTCAGGGACCCATTTGAAATTGTTCTTCTTCTGGGTCACTTGATAGAGAGGGCTTACAATCAGACTGTAATTTGGAATATGCATTCTCCAAAAACCCACAATGCCTAAGAAAGCTTGTGTTTCGTTTTTGCTAGTCAGTGAAGGCATAACTTTTATTTTGTTGATCGCATCCTTTGGGATCTGACAACATCCATCTTGCCATTTTATTCCTAAAAACTGGATCTCCTGTGCAGGTCCCTTGACCTTATTTTGTTTTATAGCAAAATGGGCTTTCACAAGGATTTGGACTATTTTCTTCCCTTTCTCAAAGACTTCTTCTGCTGTGTTGCCCCATACAATGACATCATCAATGTATTGCAGGTGTTCTGGAGCTTCACCCTGTTCCCGTGCAGTCTGGATCAGTCCATGGCAAATGGTGGGGCTGTGTTTCCACCCCTGGGGCAGTTGATTCCAGGTGTACTGGACGCCCCTCCAAGTGAAAGCAAACTGTGGCCTGCACCCTGCTGCCAAAGGGATTGAAAAAAACACATTAACGATATCAATTGTGGCATACCACTTGGCTGTCTTTGACTGCAGTTCGTATTGAAGTTCTAGCATGTCTGGCATGGCAGCACTCAGCAGCGATGTGACTTCATTCAGGCCATGATAGTCAGCTGTTAGTCTCTCCATTAGACTTTCACACTGGCCATATGGGGCTGTTAAAGGGGAGGTGAGTTTTGCTGATCACTCCTTGGCTCTCCAGTTGGTGAATCAGCTTATGGATGGGAATCACAGAGTCTTGGTTGGTGCAATATTGCTGCTGGTGCACCGCTGTGGTAGTGATTGGCACTTGTTCTTGAACCCTCAGGAACCCCATAACAGAAGGGTCCTGAGTGAGACCAGGCAGGGTAGACAGCTGTTTAATTTCCTTCATCTCCAAGGCAGCTATACCAAAAGCCCACTGATACCCCTTTGGGTTCTTAAAATATCCCCTCCTGAGACATTCTATGCCAAGCATGCACAGAGCTTCTGGGCCAGTCACAACAGGGTGTTTCTGCCACTTGTTCCCAGTCAGGCTCACTTCAGCCTCCAGTAGTGTTAGCTGTTGGGATCCTCCTGCTACTCCAGAAATACAGACAGGTTCTGCCAGTTAGTAGCTTGATGGCATTAGCGTACACTGTGCACCGGTGTCTGCTAGAGCCTTATACTCCTGTGGGATCTGATGTGCCAGGCCATCGAACCCACACAGTCAAATAAACCCGGTTGTCCCTTTCGTCCACCTGGCTGGAGGCAGGGGCCCTCTAGTCCTGGTATTTGTTACTCACTTCTTGTAAATATGAATCAGAAGCCCCTTTATTAAGTTTGGTAGTAAGATCAGCCCTTCTACTCTGGGAAACTCTCCGCTGGAAACTGGACCAGCAACTTTCCTGGAAGAACTCCCTTTTGTGATTGTTTTTCCTTGCAACTCACATACACATGCCTCTAGGGTCAAGGTAGATTTTCCATCCCACTTCCTCATGTCTTCTTCGTGGTCATGCAGGTAAAACCATACAGTGGCCCATGGTGTGTACCTACTATAGCCTCTCTTTTGAGCAGAGGAATGCTCACTCCTAATAGCTGAGATACTGGTCCATACAGGTGGGGAGTAAGGCATAACTTCTTTGAATTGCTGGAACTCCTGAGACAATTTCTCCACAACTGAGACACAGATCCATAGGGAGGAAGAGAGACTTTCTTCATATTGTTGGAATTGGCCAGCCAATTCATCCACCATTTGTCCCTCTCTGTCTTTCCAGGTCATTACCGCCAATGAGTCGGCATATGACAGTGGTGCGCTCCCTACAAACTTCCACCACATGGGTGTGAGAGTCCGAAAGAGTTAATGCCTCAAACATTGTGGTGGGGCAAGTTCTGCATAACAATGAACTCTGCACAACAACAAACCTCAGGTGAGAAGTCGGTCAGCAACAGGACACGGAGGCCATGTTGTGCTGGAGGATGCGCAGTTCCCTGTTCTGATACGCTGAGCGGGACAGCTCACCGTGTTTGGCCAAATGTCAAACAAGGGTCACACCTGCAGGGAGGGAGAAGGTACTCCCCAAATGACCCCAAGCCCAAAGACCCAATTCCCGAAGGTTCTGGATGCACAAACTGTGCATGACGGCTAATTAGTGTAATAAGTTTGAGTGCCTGCCTGAAGGACAGGCAAGGAGATGATAAAAGGACACAAATTGAAGCCCCACATGCGGGCATCCTCTGGAACTGGACCCTTAGGCTGATGGGACCAATGCTGGACCCAGGACCAGTGAAATCTTTCTGTTTTCTCTCTCTCTCTCTCTTTTTTTCCATAATCCCTACACCTCATGCTTTTAGACAAAAACCATTGACCAAGTCTGGGACTAGGATTGGATCCACCCATTCCTAGGCTCCTCTCTGAGAAGGAGTTTAGAAAGCAAAGGGGTCCACTCTGAACCTCGTGACTCAATGGGAGGGATCTCCTTATTTTCTTCCCTGAACTGATCCCCAGATAAGCAAGACTTGTAGTATATGTTTGGTGGTGTATGGTTAGAATGTGTTACACAGTTTACTGACGTAATTTCATGCCAATTCTTGTTGTGAGTGAATAAAAGTTGATTTTTGTGAGTTAAAGGATCCCTGGTGTTGTTTCATCTTAATCCTGACCTGGGAATCAGCAAACCTGATTCGCCGTCCTAAGAAACTGGGATATGACAATGGGTCATGTGCACTGGACTTCATCTGGATCTTTGGATAACTGCTTGTTGTCCAGGTCATCATAAATCACCTCCAGAATGGCTAATTCCCTCAGGTACTGGATAGCTCTCTCCGTGGCGGTCCACTTGCCTGGATGACACATAACATCTTCCTTGAAGGGATAGCTTTCCTTCACGTCTGACAGGAGTATCCTGCAGAGGCTGAGGGCTTGTGCCCCTTTTCCAATTGCTTTTCAATGACCCCTTCCCCAGAAAGGGATCCCAGCTCCTTGGCTTCTCTACCCTCTAATTCCAGGCTACTGGCCCCATTATCCCAGCATTGGAGCAGCCAGGTGATAATGTGATCACCTGGATGACGGCTGAAATCTTTTTGCATATCCCACAGCTTACTCAGGGTTAGGGATCAGGTGGTTACCACCTCATGTATGAGTTCTGCCTCTTCTTCCTCCTCTTCTAGTGATGGCCCTGCTTTGGAGTAGCCTGCCTTGTCTACTTCTTCCTCCTTCCCCTTCTTATTAGGAGTTTCTTCCCTTACCAAATGAGCTGTCTTTCACATCCAATATTTCTTTTTGTGTATAGGGATGACTGATACTGGCATGGGTTGGTTTTCTGGCTCAGCTGCAATGCCTGTCACAGAGCTTGGAGTATATCCCAGCTGAAACCAGGACAACTATTTTTAGCTTTCCCTGGGGCTAAGATATCTTAAGTTTTATAGGTAAGGATAGTATACCACTAGTGAGGATATAAGATTTATGAAGGACCATATCCTAGCAGAAGTGACTACATATGAACTACACCTGAAGAGTTTGATCTGATGCACATTTATGTGAGAGTGCACTTACTGTGTATGCAACAGAGAGTTGAGACTCACTGAGCACATTCACTTTTAGAACATGTATATGTACCTGTAGGTGTCCTTTCAAACTGGAGCCTCGTTCAATGTACTGTTGACTTAAGATAGCAATTATGTGGACTGTAAAAGGCCCATCTGTCCTATTTATCTCTCTGTATTTGGACTTTGCAGAATAATGGACACTAAAGCTTTTTTTTTCTTCATGGGTTTTTGGAGTTGTTTACTATAAAGTGAAATCTTCGTACATAAATAATGTATCCATTCCTTTCAACTCAATGACATTAATAGTTCATTTGCTTATGAACATTAAGGGTATCTCACAGGCTGGCTGAAGCCAGAAAATTAAAGCTAAGGTTGTTACTTTGTGCTTAACTTGTCTTACTGTGCTTTTATTTGTCCTCCATAACAGTTTGATTTGAGAGATGGAGCTCTAGCCTTAACTTTGGATGTCCTAGACTTTCCCAGTGCAAGCCAGTTCTTGACACTTTTTAAAAAACATTGGATCTCCCCCAACCCCTGCCTTTTGTATTTAAGGTTATTTTTAACTGAACTGTCTTGTTAACCTTGGGGGACATCAGTGGAGCAGAAAACCATTCAAGTAGTAATAGCTCAACAGCTTGCTCCCCCATGGACGGACCTTCAGAGCCAGTCTGGAAAAGCTCATATTCAAAGCAAAGTAACGGACTGGTTCCTTTTCTTTGACTTCATTTAGAATTTTCTTTTTAGGGATAGTTTTAGTAAAGGGAGTTGCAAACAATTGAAAAAACAGAGTCAAAAGAGGGGCCACTGCAATGCTAATTAAAACAGAACTCATTTGTATAAACTGGGTCTCCTCCCGCAAAAAGGGAAGAACTAATGCAGGGCCTTTTTCCCCACAGCACCCTTTAATCTCCAGGGAATTACATTTTAAAATATGATGAAAAATAATGTCACTTTGTTTATTATACTCTGCTTGCCAAATTGAGTCTCATAGAACCTGCCAAATGTTAAATTTAGTAAGCTTAACCAGTTTCCAAATGTTGTCATACTCTCAGAGGGGAGCATGGGCTGTGAATTGTCCTGCATGGGAGATACTAGCAATCTGCTACTACACTTTTTCAGAAGAAGAAGGAAGGAAGTTTTTCAGAAGATTCTAAGGAATATATGATGAAACTAAAGTATCATGTCACTAACCTTTTGAAGAAAACCTGTTCCCATTTCACTTGTAAAGTGTTTTAAAAGAAGAATAAGATCACTGCAGTCTTTTCTTTTTTTTCCCCTCTTCCATTCTTACCCACATGAGAGGAACAGATATATAGCACAGTAATAATTCAAGAAAGTATATCAAACAAATCAGAAATGTATAAACTTGCCTGTGGAACATCTCCTTCCATTTTAATAGCATATAATATTACAAAGTGCAGGTAACATTATTCAATTTTTCTCTCCCTGTCTTTCTCTGCTATGATTTACTAGTGTCCATGTTTACATCTAATTAATGAACACCCCTGCTGGTGTGGGTTATTGTAATAGAGCACATTTTGTTATTTTGTCTGAATTAGTTTTAAAGATTTATTATTTTAGCTCTGCTTCTGGTGACTAGGGAGAAGCATAACTCAGCACAAAGAAAGCAAAGAGAGCCAGAGGCAAGAGTAATAATGAAGAGAAACCTTAGCACAAGCTTTCTACTTGAATATTTACAAAAACTCCATCTGCATAATAGTAAAAAAATCATGCTTATAACAAATTTAGGCAAAACCTTTTCAGATTAAATGTTCCATGCCAAGCCTGGGTGAGAGTGAAGGTTAGATTTGAGACCCGCATTCAAAAGTTGCAAAAGCTTTGCGCTTTGGTCATCTCCAGACTATGTTTTGAAGATTCTGCTATGGATGTGGCTCATATATTTGAAAAACTGGGAAACTTTAGTGCTTTTATGCATTAGCCCTAATTCAAGTATTCACTTAGCCTCCCTTCTTCGGTCTGATCCTCTGGTCAATGTAACTGAGCAATGTTTTCACCTCCCACTTCTAGTGCAAATCTAGTTTCCCTGGTCAAGATATGAAGACTTTCCCTCTGAGAACCCAGGTTTGAAACACATATTCAGTTCACAGTAGAGAGAAATATTCTCTATTCCACAGTGCCTAAGGAAACTGCTATGAACACAGAATCAAATGCTGTTGCTAATAAAATTTTCATGATACAGAAGAACTTACAACTTATGCATTTTGGAACTTATGTGCTTTTTCTCAAATTACTGTAATTGTTAAGTAAATGAGGTCTTATGTTTGCTTGTATCCCTTTTTATTTTTAATGAAGACTAGTTGAATTTGCACTTGGGGAATTTAAGGCAAGTGACAGATTTCATGTCTTAGCATGTTTTGTTTAATCAAAAGACATTTTGCTGGAGTGAAGGAGACAATGTGTAAGTAGAAATAAAGGGCTCTTCCTGTCTTCTATTAACGGATAAGATGATACAAGGATTCCAGGATGCAGCTGTTTGAAGCAAGGTAAGCTATGCTGCCTGAATTCTGCTGGTGTTTTAAAGTGACATTTATGTTGCAAAGGAGCTCTGACTAGAGATGTAAATATAGTACTCCCCTCCTATTTCTTACCATGCTTCTAGTTACTGAAAAAGCAGATTACTCCTTGCTGCTGTTCAAATACAACAGGAACTACAATCAAAGACCAACCCCTTTTGGCAGACTACTCTGTTGTAGGACATTTGGAATAACAGATGACAATGAATGCTAGCACCTGTGCAATTAACTTCCCATGGTTAGATGTCATGAAAACCAAGAAAGCATGCTGCATTACAGTAAGCATGAGGAAGCATACTTTTTTTTCCTGAAAGTCTGAGCAACTCAGTGCTTTGATGTGACTGCAGTTCCCGTCAGCACTTTCAGGGCCAAGTCTGGCCAAAAGCTTTGTCAACAAAGTCATCTCTCTGGCCCTATATAATGGCCTTATTAGTACACAATGGCACAGGAAGGTGAAGCAGAGGAGGAGCTCTGAGAGACATACTGATTTCATATTTAGTTTTCAATAAAACATTCCTTTATTCTAGATCAATCTTTTGTGAAATTAATTCCAAAAGCATATGCAGGAATATGTAGTCAAGTCAGCAAGAAAATATCACCAGCTCAAATAATAAAAATAAAAAAGCCATAGAAATTAAAGTTTCTCTACTTCCCAGAGAAGCAGAAAAGAAATTGTGCTTGTCAATAAAACCTTTCTGTGCCTGTAGCACCTTTTCTACCCACTGGTGATTGGACTAGGAAGAAATGCTTGTTTTTGTAGATATCTCAATAGATAGTCAATGTATGACATTGGTCTGCAGGGATTTTGAAATGGTTAAGTTAGAGCTACACATTACTTTTGCAGCCATACCAGCCTCTCTTTGAATTTACTGCATGTGATAAGGGACATAAAGGAGAATAATTCAGCTCTTTAAGAAGTTTTGTACTCTTTCATTGCTGAAAAGATACACAGAAAATTGACTATTCAGTGATACCAATAGCACTAGGATGTTTAACTTTGGAAAAACTTATATCTTGCATATGTCAGCTCTTGTCAAATAATTGCTGAATGCAATGGTGGTCAAAAGTCACTAAAGATAAAAGTTTTTAGGTATGTACTTTGAACTAATATTTTAGAGGTATATTTCAACATTTAGTATTTGTATTCTAATCCCGGCGAAAATGGCTGCACAGTGTCTTTTCACAACTTCTTTTGGCGAGGAGCTACACTTTGAAAATGACAGATTTGGTGTGCCTTAGCAAGTGTTTTTGGTGACAGAATGATGATAAATAGAGAATAATAATGTCTTTATATTTCATGAAAAACAGGTAAATTTTTGGCAGAAAAGCTCACATTCTTGAGTTATCTTTATCTTTCATCCCTAAACATTGGTTAACCTTGGTAATATGGCAGTTTGCTTATGCCAGTATGACGTTTATACTGTTAGACTGCTTGCATAAGCTATTGCAGAGTTTTGTTTAAGAAAAAGATTTCCTTTCACCTTGACACAGTAAGATTTCAGTATCCTCCCAGCTTTACTTCTGCTGTCTCCTGAGATGGAAAACGATTTTTCAGACTGAAAGCCGTTACTACTATGCTCTTTAGTTTTCGAGTCCTTTGAGAGGCAGGTCTAAAGTCAACCTTTCTGTTGACCTCATAGTGATACATATCAGGGCTAGAGCATGCTATACCTTATGTTGTCTATTATCCATACAGAGGTTTTCCCTATGGCTGTTCTCGGTCTGAAAGCTGAATGTATTGCTAACTTTGCACCATCTTGCCAGCCCATAATTTTCTTTTACTACTTTTCATCTGATCCCATGGAAAAATCCACACTGACTTTCATGGATCAGGTTCAAAAGCAGAACTTCCAAGCTCTGCAATCCATTTCCTCTCCATTGGTGAGACTGGTTAGCAAAAGAAATGCTGAAATGTGGGGTAACATATTTAATACAGCTTTCAAGAGGAAGTGTAGCTCATATCTATTTGTATCATCCGTTAAAAGACTCGGGAAGCTTTTTAGGAGTTGCCTACAATACCTTTAACTGTCTTTCTCGGCAAATGTCAAACAAGCATCATAGGTTTCCAGCCTTTAACTCATGTTGATCTTTGTTATTTCAATGGTATGGTCAGGGTCAAGTGAGCTTAAGACCTGTTCTAATAAAGTCAGAGGGATTGTTGTGGGGCGAAGAAGAACTTGTCTCCACAGGCAAAGCAATGACTCACTGGTATCCAACTGAACAGCCACGTGATCATGCTAGTAATAGCCATGATGGTGATGATAATAGTAGTAATAATAACAAGAACTGCTGTATTGTCTGGCAGCCCTGACTGAGATCAAGACCCTATTTTATTAGTCATCCAAAGAAACAGTGAAATGCTTTCCCTGATGACTTTATAGTCTAAATAGGAAAGATAGAGTCAGGGTGGGAGACCAAGTCTGTTATCCCCCTCTAGTACAAATAGACAACTGGCATGCAAAGACATTAAGAACAGCATCCAAGACCACACAGGAATTCTGTGGCATTGGACTGAGAACTTCATTTGAGTGTCCTTAAGTCCAAATTCTTCCTTAACTACAAGTATGGTCTGTATCCCACTGCAAAACGTAACTGAGAAATGTAATGCAGGTACATCTTAGCAGAAGATTGTTGTGGGACAGATGATAAGGAACTCTTCCGTATCTCCTAGATATTAGCTAAAGAGTTTTGTCTCTATAATTGGGCCAATCCATCTCTGTATACTTAAAAGTACAAAATAAAGTAAAAAAGAAAGCTTAAGCACTGAGTTCTTCTTCATTTATTCTATTTATTTGACATGAGAAAGAATTTCATACTTTTTCCTTAGCAAATTGGATAAACACTATTTGTACTTTGCATACTAGAGAAGGACTTTGTTTTTGGGAAACTACCTATGTCAGTATTTGTGCACTTATAGTTACTAGCCATGAATTAATACATATTTAATATCCTCACTTTTCTCCTTATGTACATAAACTTTTTTCTGAAGAAATTGCTTGGGAATTTGCATATATAAAACAGTGTTGTACTTTCTTGTTTAATTCTGCTTATATTTTTAATTTTGCCAATCTTTCTAAATGCTTCTTTTGCTGTCTGTACCTATGTTTTTGCTGAATAAGCACTTAAGGACAAAAATGAAGCACTGTCTGCCTGTGATTGATAGAAAACAAAGCTTCTGGGCAATGCAGACATTTCATTGACCTCCAGTGGCTGCAGGTGCAGAATTATAGTTCGCATTTGAGTACACTGTCAGTGTTTATTTAGGTGCCGTGACTTATTTAGGTGCAGAGATTCAAAGACTGGTGATTTTAGTACACATAGATCTAAATCATATTTCTTCCTAGCATAATGTACAAAGAGACCAGAAAAGTTTATTTTACTACTATTTTTTGTGTGTCACTTAAGTTCTGCTGACCTGGGATATTGTAAATATTTCTTCAAGTCCAGGGAATTGCCTCAAAAGTTCACTGTAAATCAGTTTCCTTCTGGTCTAATTCAGCCCAGGAAAGATCAGATAGCCTGATAGGAGTCTGGAGCAGCTTGTTCCCAAGAATATTATACATGGGCTGCTTTAGAGGGTACAGTTGGGACTCTGATGTATGGCTGAACCTGGCCTCAAGTGAACACTCTCTTGATTAAATCCCATATTAGTTAAGAAATATTACATCCAGGTTCTTAGCTAAATCTACAATCAAAACACTGAGGAGAGACAAAGAGTGAAGGGGACTATCACTCAGCGAGGGAGAGCAATAAGGAGAGGAACAAAACATTCATAGAACTGACGTTCCACTTTTGAGGAAATTTTGAAAGGCAGATATGCTTTGTGAGAGTTACAGAATCATAGAATCATAGAATGGTTGGAAAGGGACATTTAAGGATCACCTAGTCCACCCCCCCTGCCATGGGCAGGGACACCTTCCACTAGACCAGATTGCCCAAAGCCCCATCCAACCTGGCCTAAAACACTTCCAGGGATGAGGCATCCACAACCTCTCTGGGCAACCTGTCCCAGTGTCTCACCACCCTCACAGTAAAGAATTTCTTCCTTACATCTAATCTAAATCCACCCTCATTATTGTTATTGCAGTTGTATTTATATTTATATTGTATTTATATTTATATTGTATTTATATTTATATTATATGCAGTTGAGTTATTGCAGTTGTATTTAAGGCCAGTGCACTGTAAGCTTCTATCCTTCCCTTGGATGAATATATTTATCTGACATACTGGTTAGAGCTAGTTTTCCAATTAACTGAAGATTGTGAAGATGTGTCTTCTAGGGAGAAGTTAATGTTCTGCATAATCATCTATACTCAGCCCAAGCATATGACCTGTTGCAATTAATCAAGGACTTCTAGGGAAGTCTAATGCTGTGTGTTGGGCTGGAGGTTAGCCTGGATGAACACAATGATCCCTCCTGACCTTACAGCCTATAGACTTGTTGCTGAATAAGTATATGGCTGTTAAACAGGTTTATTCCCTGACTCCACATTAATCTGTGCAGAAGTCTAATTGAATGTAATTGAAAACAAGTGAATGCTGGATGAAAGAAAAAGATAACATTTTCCACTGTTCTGGATGGAGTGCTGTCAGTGTAATAGAAACAATAATTTCCTTTATCTCATAATAGGCAAGCAGGATTTGAATCTGTGCTCTTTCATGTCATGAATAATAAAGGAGTAGAAAGGTAGAACCAGGTGTCTTCTCTGTGACAGCTGTATAAGCCTGCTATACCCAGTAAAGTAAAAATATAAATTGATATTTGTATAACAGAGACAGATGCTGAAAGTATGAGACCCCTTTTTTTGGATAGGCAGTGGCATCTGGAGTGGTCAGCAAGCATGCTGACATTTCCACAATACCATACATGTTAAAGAGAACGTAGGTTTAGTTTTTTTCCCCAATTCTTTTAGCAGGACTGAATCTTTAGCACTAGAAATCCATACCTCTCATCTGCAGAAACTTTAAGTGTCTGTGGTCCCCAGAGTACAAATACCTCTCCTCTGAAAAGCATGCAGTTTTGAGCACCTGAGAAGTGTAGTGGCACATTGGTAATCTCCTGTATACAGCTCATCTCCAGAGATGAACGCACATCTTTCTATTCCTTTATTATTAAAACATCACTACTTTTCCTTTGTTTAAAAGAAAACAAACCTGTGGTTTATGTACAGGAAGCTGATTCCAAAAGACAGCTGAAATGTTGGGTGAAACTAGAGCAGGCAGAAGAAAGTAAGTTTAGGAAATTTAAGAAAAAGCTCACTTAAGATATAATTCTAAATCATTTACTATGGATTTGTTTTAGATTGTTGGAATTCTGCTTTTACAGTAACTGAATTCATACGTTTACTTCAATTTTCCAATTTCTGGAAATCACACAACTTTTTATCATTTTAGGTGTACCATATGGAAGAAAAGTGTCTTCCTCAACTTACTGCATTTTTAATTACAGGACAGTATCTATTTTCTGCTGCACTAATAACAGATTTCTTACTTTTAAATTTTGAAATATCTGTCCTATGTAAATATCCCATAGGAAATTAGAATTCCAATCTGTAATGCATTGTACAGACACTTAAGCACGAATCATTGTCCTGAAGTCTAAATAAACAAAAGGCTAAATTTATGGTCTAAATTAAAGACAAAATAAATAATGTCTGACAAAGAATTGTTCCTACATTGCAGATGGGAAATGGAGTCAATGCAAGATTAAGTGATTTGACGTGACCAGGGTCATGCAGGCAACCTGTGGCAGCTATTGGCATTGAATTGCTGCCTCCTGACTGCCAAGCTTAACAGCAGAACCATCTTTCTTTCCATGATACCTTCTCTCTTCTTAACTCTTTCATGTTTTGATCTGGTAAGTGGATGTCACAGGGTGACAGAATGCCTGCTTTGTCAAGCACTTTTCATTAAGAACATGTGTCAGAGCTAGAGTACTTCCTGTACTTTCCCCTTCAATGAGACCTCATCTACATACCTCCCACACAGCTGTTCTAGAAGGCACAGTTTAGTTCCAAAATGCCCCCTCATTTCTTCTCCTCACCGTTTTGCTAGATGTATATGTTTTTCTTTCCATTGTAGCAGCACTAGTGTTCAGACTTTGCCCATTGCTAGGCAGATGTTAGGACTGTAAGTAAGAGTTCCTCTGCACAAGTGGGGTTTTTGGGTTGTCTTTATAAAGCATGGAGAACAGGTTACCTCCACACCAGTACTTAAGTGGTACACAGAGTAGTTGTGGGATTTTTTTCACAAGAAGAAGAAGGAAGTGGTAAACCCTGCTGGAGAGCAAAAAAGCTAGTCTGTTTGATGTGTTTCAGGTAGTTACTTTCCTATAAAATGCAATCAGCTCCCTGTCTTAAAACAAGGCATGCCTGATGGAGTCCTACATAAGAGTCTACAAAACTCTGGGCTGTTCCAATGCATTGTCAGATGAATCATGCCTGCAAGTTAATAGAAATAGTCTTTGCTGTAAGTAAAATTGCTCAACAGTATCCCTCCTGAGCTGCAATGTGAAAAGATTTTACAGGGAGCTATGTCAAATGTTTAGAGAGCAGAGCCTTGGCACCAGTGGAAATATTGTTCTTTAGCTCTATAAGGAAGTTACAGTGATCAGAAAGAGGAATGCAATGCTAAACAATGTTATCATCAGCACACTGAAGGAATGCTTTCACTTCCTATAATGTTACAGAGGGAGGTGACCTCAGCCTGTATGCAGCAGTGTGCAGCACAGAGTTGCATTACCTAAACTTTTTTGACCTTTTGTCTACCGTAAATTGGTGTTCTTCAGTGTAGCTGAGAAAGACGGAAATTCTCATCCCTTCTGCCTAGTCTCTCTGACAGAGTTTATGCCATTATGCTATGCAGTCTATTTATACTCTTATGCTATGTAGTTTATATTAAAAGTGTCCAAATAAATCCAACAGGCAAGAAGGAAGACGATAACTTCTTTTTTAATGCACCCCCACTTTCTAGGACTGTGCATGTAACTGTCCTGTACACTACGTGATCAAAGTACAGCCCATGTGAATGCACAGAAGAGGATGCAATAAGCATCCCCCCTGTACTTGCTAGGATTCAGATTCCCAGGGAGCGCTCATATCAGTCTGGATAATTTGATGTAATCCTACCAATGTAGCTGAAGCTATCTGGGCTCAAGGATTTATTAGTTGTGAACGTTCATTTTTGTTTTTACTGGGTTAGTGCCAGTAAATAAGTCACCAAAACCACTAGCTGAGTGTCATTTGATAGGAAAAGGCTGGGATCACAAGTAAGCCTTCTGTCTTCTAACAAAAAAAAAAGTGCTGAGGTAAGCAGTGTCAAACCCAGCTGCATCAACATGATGGTGGGAAGACAAATGAGAGCTTTCACTGCTGGATACAGGGGATAGAGAGCCCACAGCTCTGAAAAACCTCTTCATATCCCAGAAACAGCTGTCATAACTGAAACTGCAAGGGACTGCTTTTTAAACCACGAGCTTTGATAAGGAGAATTCTCTCACCAGTCCTTTCTCAAGCCGATAAACACACTTCTAGCAACACAGCCCATCTGAAAGGTGACTGGAGATTTAAATATCTTCAAAGGTTTCCAACCCCCTCTTCTTATAACCTCTCCCAAATGCTTATGCTGAGTTCCCAGCTGGCATTTCTGAAGTATCTATCACTATAGTATCTGGCTGCTGAGCCATATGAGCTCAACAATTACTGTGTAATGTCAAGCTTCTTAGATTTTTCCTATGGGAGGCTGAACTTTACAAAGTTAGATCTAACGTTTACCTTGTTATTGGCAACAGTGAACCATTAAAAGAGACACAATAGAAGGGACATGGGGTCATTTAGGAATAAATATTCGGGCGATGACAGTTTTGAAATGTCCTGTTGGCCTCTCCCGGTGTGTATTCTGGGAACAAGAGGTCACACCAAGTCAAGGGTGATGAAATGCATGTGTTCGTGGTCTGACGTACTGCAAGGGGTGGAAGGCATGAGCGACGTGCAAGAGTCTAAGCTCTGCATGTGCAAGTGTGTCTGTGCATGCACGGGCATGCAACATTTGTGTAGGGGAAAGAAGGACAATGGAGAATCATGAGGCGGGGGAGGGACGTGTTTGGTACTAGTGGTGCAATGAACTCCAGACACGGACTGCTTTCTCTCCGCAGGGCCCGCCAGCTCCTTGTGGCTGTTGCCTGGGCAATGGCTGGGGAATTATGAGGAATGCTTGGAAACGATACCCTTCTTTTGGGCTCATGGATGGAGCAGAAGGGGGTGGATGGCTTTTCTCTGTTTCTTTTTTTATATTCAGCAGATTAGACAGGCAGGTTGCTGTGGCGACGACACGAAGGAGGTCTCCTGCACACCTGCACCACAAACAAGGAGTCCTGCCAACACAGACTTAAGAAATCCCAGCGGCATCTTTATTTTTTCTTTTCTTTTTCTTCCTTTTTTTCTATGGCGAGTGCACAAAAGGAGGGAAAAGGGGAAAAAAGAGGAGGAGGTGGCAAAAGAGGGAGGAGGGAGAGATGAAGAGAAACACCAATCAATATTCAATCAGTTTAGCTGAGCAGCAGTGCTTCCTTGTTGCAAAACAGGATGTGCATAAACAAGATGTACAGGCTGTCCATAAGAACACCCTATGACAAGCTGCCCTTAGAAGAGAGAAAAAAACAAGTGTTATTTTGGTTTTACCTGAGTGTCCTGTATTTCATGATATCTCTGAGGGAAACCAAAATAAAGTAACTATGGAAATGGCAGAACTCAGGCAGAAGTTACTCTTTTGTATCTGGCTAGGGAAGATGTATTCGTGTTTGTGCGTGCATATACAGATATAAGATTTCATGTCTGAGAGGAACCCTGCCTTTAGAAAAAGAGCTGCAGAGTGGTGTGAAAATTGACATTATATGCCTGCTCCTTTGCTAAAAGAAGGTATCCAGAAGGAAGTAGATGTCGGAAGGGGGAGTGAAGGAAAATAAAGAAAACCTTTATAACAAAGAAGTCCTCAAGGCAAAAGTGTTGCTCTGGGATGCCATGGCATTTCTCTATCTTCTCCTAATGAAGTAGTCAGCTCTATGCAGCCTTACTGTCCCTGCCTTATCTCTCCTGGACATCCCCCTGACACCTTCAAGGCTGTCTCTCTTCTCTTCCCCTTATCCTCTTTCTCCAACCTACCCCTTTACAATCCCTTTCAGTAATTTTTCACATCATCCTTTCCCAACTTCTAAAATGATTGTGTGCATACTTGCAGCACTATCCAATGTACATACAAACAGTAGATTAATTAAAAGAAAAAATATGTGTATAGGAACAGGCAGTGAATGCACAGATGAGTCCTTGTTTCTGCACATGCCAAAGTGTGGCTGTTCAGAGAGTTGTTTCTCAGCTCTGCCTGTGTCCCTTGTCACCAGAAGGATGAAGGCTCCCACCAACCAGAATGTTTGATAAGAGAGAAAATAAACAGTTTAGTTCCAAATTGGTAAAGTTAACAAGCACCTGGAACCTGCACTATAAATGGTGAGAGAGGATGGAGAAGTGGAGGTGCAAAGGGGGCAGAGACTTTAACCACTCTCTGGTTCTTGGATGCAGCAGGTGTCAGGAGTATTTCCCAGCCTGCCAGGGAAAAGAGAACTTTGCTGTTCTCATCACCGCCCCCCTCTCCAGTTGTTTTTTCCATGCATGGAGTTTCCTGTAATTAAAGAAGGGTGCAAGAGAGAATTTTCTGCAGGTAACTGTGATAACAAGCTTGGAATTAGAGTTCAGATGACCCAAATATAATGAAGTTCAGTTGTTCTCATGACCAGTTTCATCTTTGTAAAGAGTTGCACAGTCTGTTTGTGAGATGACACTAAAAAAGCCAAGTTTCTCCTGCTCAGATATCAATAATTTTGATGGAAGGTTATCCACATTTATGGAAGGTAATGGCTTGTTCAGGTCCCATGTATTAGGTTTCCCTTCCCTTGCTTTTGTTTTCTTTCAAGGCAGAGTCTAGCTTTCCTTCTGGTTATGCTGCATTACTGTGTTTGTGGCCATGTTTATAGATAAAGCACTTTGTGAATAACTTAAAACTATCATAAATGTAAAATACTGCTTATTGCTCATCAGTTTATTCAGATTCTGAGCTTAGAGTTCATGTCAGTAATGTCTTTGGAAAAACAGCTTTAAAAGAGATTGCATATGCTCTGTTCCAGCTAACGTCAGTGCGTAATGCCTCTCTTCTTCAGTCAGAAACGTAGACTGACCTGGGGGGCCTCACACAGGGACATGTTTTTACTAGAGAATGGCTGTGGGTTTTTTTAATGTTCTCTGTTGTGCTCTGTTGAAGTGATATCCCATGCTAAACTCTATTCTACAGAGACAGTCCAAACAAAGTGATGCGGGAGTGAGTATATGATCCTGGCTGTGATGGCAAATGTGAACTGACAGTTCAAAAGAGCAGACTTTGGCCTGTCCAGAGCTGGCTAAAGTCAGTGGCAGTCTTTCCATGGGTGTCAGTGGATGTCTGATCAGGCATTATACATTCAGGGAATAAAGTCGAGTGTTTTACTCCTCTCTTTCTAGAACTAAAACTTCACCTGCAAGGAGTGTATGCAATACACGAACCAATATGCAAACCATGATTGCATGTAATGAGGCAAAAAAATTCAACGGAGATATCAAAGCAAGGGAAATAAAGGAGAATTCTTGGAGGAATTGTTGATCTCCCTTCCTATGTGCTGGCTTGTGTCTACCATGTTTACTTCCCCCATCTACAGGTTTCTGAGACTGACATTGCCCTGCCAAAGCACTCAGAGAACAGTGGCACTCCCCTTGCTAAGGGGAGATTGGGACTATCTGTAGCTGGTGGGTATCCCTAGCATGCAGAACTCTGTAGCATGATCCAGCCAGTGCTGGGAACATGAACTGAAAGATATCAGGGCTTTCTGAGGTGATACCCATTGATGAGGTACAAGAAAGGAAAGGAAAACCAAGATCTGTAGACACTGAAAGTATTTTTTGGTGTAAACAAAGTAGATATTATTTCTAGGATCTTATCAAAAGAGCTAGAAACCACCAGATTTTGAGTCACGTTCTGATGCTTTGTAAGCCTCTTTTCATGTTAGGGGTATCACTCCAAACTTACAGTAGAGTAACTACGTGGAAATTAGTCCATGGTTATTTATCAGTAACATATTTTGTTGGCTCTCCTTTCAAAATATTGTATTTCTGGGTGTAGTCCAGCATTTCAGTGTTATTTTAGCTGTTAAGCAGCAAAGATTGAGGCAAGCCATTTTAATGGTGGTAGAATCAGACTTTGCTTATATTTCTACCTTGTGAACCTATGTTTTTCCATATGTCATAGAAGTCAAGCTTTCCTATTGGTCAGTTTATGATTGTGTGTGTGTATATATATATAAAAATATAAAAAATATAAAAAATATATATATAAAAATTTTATTTTTTTTTAAGAAGAGAGAAAGGCTGTTCCTCCTTCAATGGACAGTACTGCACCAGAAAATATCAACTGCAAACAGGACACTAGAATTCAACTTCTCTGAAGTGCTCAGATGAAAAAGAATTTAGAATAAATAAAAGTGTCTTTTAACTGCATGTAATAGACACAGAAGAGACAACCCACTTGCAAAGAGAGAAGGAGATGTTGATTAAAGGAGCATTTGGTCAGTGAGCATTAGTTTGTTTTAGTTACATGAAAAAATTATGGATTGTTTGTTTATAACTGAACTGAGCTGAACTTTCAATTGTGCTTGAAAGTTAAATTTCAAAGAAAAAAATATGGAATGGTCCGTGCCTGACACAGAAGTGCAACAATCCAGAGATGTGCATAAAACACCTATTAAAAGAAGATTATCCTTGGACCCTAGTAAAAAAGGTGATACGTTTTCTTTTAAAATACTGCATGAAAATGTATGATGTTAGCATTTTGCAGCCTCTGTTACTTCCCAGAGGAAGAAAATCCAAGGGAATGCAAAATGCCTTGAGAGTCCAACCATGTGCAAAGTGAGGTTTTACAGAGGCCATAGGACACTACTATACACTGTTTAGTCTGAAAACTTTTAAAATGCCAGATATAAACTCAAAAATTTTTTTTAAGGGTTACAGTCATTGATCTGGAAGACTAATAACATCCAGCCTGAGTGGGTATGTGAGCAGGGGATATAGGAAGGAGCTACTGAAAGCTGTTTGCCCTGCTTTTCCTATCTTTAGGTTTATTCCCAAGAAGAATGAGAGGGTGCAAATGGCCTGGTCTCTGCTTAGGTGGCGCCACCTCTCTGGAAGGAGAGGAGTGCAGCTGGTGGATGTGCTGTGCCACACTGATGGCAGTTTGAAGGAGACCTGCTGTTCTAGTCTGCTCTTTTAGTCAGAAACACAACTGCAAAAGTCGCTCTGAGTGGGAGAGTAAAAGGGACATACAGTAAAAATCAGGGCAGGGCTACCTCTGGAGTCCCAGGCAGCCTGAACTGCAGTGAATTCCCTGCAGATACTGTAGGAAAGGAACGTGGGTTCTCATTACAGTCTCCCCATGCATGGCCATCGCAGCCAGCGTACAGGATTCTTCAGAGTCTGTCTCAGAGACGAAAAACAGTGCTTTACAGATGGCTGACACCCTTCCCCCTCCCTGTCTGCATGCAGAAAAGGGGAGATCTGTTTGTCTGGCTCTCCTCAGACCAAGTTGTTCTGGAGTTGTAAATTGCTTCAAAGCTCTTCAAGTTGAAGGACTATGTAAATGTGGGACAGTTATCAATGTAGGCTGAATGCACGTGCAAATTAAATACTATGAATGTGTTTGGAATGAAATCTCCATGTTCTTGCTTGCAAATTTGGAATGTGATTAATCAACATGTTCTGAACGACTTTGCAAATACTAGTGATGTATGTATTGCCAAATTATCTGAGCAATTTAGTTCCCATGTAAGGTACAGAACTAGGTCCCTGGAAAGGCATCTCACTATTATATATTCTCCTAAGCCTTCTTAAAAACACTAGTTTAAAGATAAATATTGCAGAAAGCATCATGTTCCACTTCTAAGCCAGTTCTGAAGTGTAACCACCTCCGGGCTGAAAATGTGCCAGGTGTTGTTTGGCCATGCCCAGTTAACCCTGCCTTCCATTTTGGGAGAAGTGAATAACACAACATATAGATTCAAACTGTAATAGGATATTAGATGAAATATTGCTATTTATGTTGGAATTTGATCAAGAAATTAGAAAGGAACCGTGACTCTATTGGTTTTCACTGAAATGTAGGTATTACTTCAGGGTTAAGTAACTTCACTGAGAATCTAAAAACTTATAAATATTCTATCTTGGTTAAGTCTTTCCTTCCTTCTGAAAACCTTGTTTTCCAAACAGTGTTTTATTTTACAAAATATGGTGGTGTTACAGATCTGGTTTTAGGTTTTACTAATCTCTTAACTTTATGCTGCTTTTCTGAGAGACCATTTGAGCCTTCATTATCTTTTCCCAATATTCTTGGTTTTTACCTGCATGAAGGCATCTGATGTTGAGCAAACAGTGACAAATTAAGATTAATTCTATATGTGCTGATTCCTTTAATTCCACTCTTCTGCACACTGTCTTTCAGATATAAAGTGTTATTATCTAGTAATGCTAACTGTTATTACAGATTCCTTCTCTTCCAAAGTATTTTGGGAGCTCAGCGTTTCTCTGGAGGCTACTCTGGCTCAGGCTCCTCTGTCTTTTTCTTCAGCCAAATGTAACACTTGAGCATTAAACACTCAGCATGTCTTCCAGAGTTTTCATTGCATTCAAACCCACGGTGATGAATTTGATTTATATTTTTTGTATGTTAACTGAAGTGAATAAACGGGAAGCCCTGGATAACTGATTCACCCAATGCAGTAATACCCTGAGTAACAGAAGAGACAAGATTGTTTTTTAGAAAGGTTTTTAAAAGTCTTTCAAACCTTTTGCCAATAATTTGTACATATACAGGCATATGAATAATTTGTATGCATATGAGTATGCATGTGTCTGATTTTTGTTTTCCTGCTAAATAATTCTACATGTCCCATACATACAGTATGAGACCAAAATCAGGACAATGGATAATAACATTCCATTGCCACGTCATTTTTTCTGTGAATTGTGCCTGTGTGGTCTCTCTCATTGTATTTCTTGAAGTTTTTCCATTCTTTAGCCTATCATAGGCACTAGAGCCTAACTGACTGCTTTCTCCTTTTTGACTTTTCAAGTCTAGAGGATTTTACCAGGAAAATTCTGCTTAGTTTCATTAAGGTTAACCAACATTAACAAAAAGTAAGTATTCTATATACTGAAGATGTTTTTTACCTTCAGTTTTACTTTGCTTTATTGCAGTAAAAACATCTAGGTTACTCACAAGAAAGGAAAGACCATATTTTCAGGCATACGGATATTACAGATATTTTAGACTGGGATTTGGCTGTGATTGATTGTACATGCAGCCTAAGGGGCAAATTTCAATGTATGATGCTTTATTTTTAATTTAAAAAAAAAAAAAAAAGAAAGAAAATGTGTAGCCAAACTGCTGTAGTCTGTTATCATGACAGCATAAACAGTTTCAGCCTGCAGACATGTTCTACACTGTTATTGAAAGGGATATTACTATTAGAATTGTTATTACAGAGCTTGATTTCTCGACCTCACCAGAGGTACTGCAGATAGATGCGAGTTCAGCAGTGGGCTTTATGGGCCAATGGACCATTGTTGCACTGTGAGATCAGAAGTAGTTAGGAGTGTAAACCCTGCTAAAGATATGGGCAGAAGAGATCAAAATAGTGTGAATTTGGGGAATGTGGTCCACATGGGGTTTGCAGAATTTCTTTTCCAGTCATCTGTTTACAGGGGTTCAGAGGCCTGTAATTTCCACTCAACATTTGAAGCTGTTCTGAGCCAGGATAAAGACAACACTTCATAACAAAATCAGTCATTTTTTTTCAGGTTTTCTGTGACGCCTCTGAGTTTGCAAAGGTTTTCATGCTTCAAGAAACTCTATTTGGGGTTTATCTAGGACACCTACCATGTGACCATGTGCTTCTGTTACAAAGCCAAACTTGAGCCAAGCCCATATTTTGTTATGAAATCTATTCCTTCTTTTCAGAGACAGCAGTAGAATTATCTGCTTCATCTATCTTACAAAACCAACTTTCCAAAACCAGGCATGTGTCATACTTATTACTGCACTCTTCTGGGACAGTTAGAAACACATGTAACTAAAAATGGTGCTAGAGCACTTCTGCTCCATCTTGTTTAGTTAAAGGATCATATATGCTAACATTTGCAGTTAGGTATGTTTTCTGCCTCCTTTTACTCAGTTACCTTGTGTCCTGGTTTCAGCTGGGATAGAGTTAACTGTCTTCCTAGTAGCTGGTACAGTGCTATGTTTTGAGTTCAGTATGTGAAGAATGTTGATAACACTGATGTTTTCAGTTGTTGCTCAGTAGTGTTTAGACTATAGTCAAGGATTTTTCAGCTTCTCATGCCCAGCCAGGGCACCTGACCCAAACTAGCCAACAGTGTATTCCATACCATGTGATGTCCCGTCTCGTTTAGGAACTGGAAAGTGGGGGCAGGGAATCGCCGCTCGGGGACTGGCTGGGTGTCGGTTGGCGGGTGGTGAGCAATTGCCCTGCGCATCATTTGTACATTCCAATCCTTTTATTATTGCTGCTGTCATTTTATTAGTGTTATCGTTATCATTATTAGTTTCTTCTTTTCTGTTCTATTGAACCGTTCTTATCTCAACCCACGGGTTTTGCTTCTTTTCCTGATTTTCTCCCCCATCCCACTGGATGGGGGGGGAGTGAGTGAGCGGCTGCATGGTGCTTAGTTGCTGGCTGGGGTTAAACCACGACACCTTGTAATCTTAGGACCATGGATTTGGGTTCAAATTCAAAGCTGCAAGCAGAAGTGTGCTTAAGGATCTCATCCTACCTCTCTCCTCTTGTGACCTAAGCACTTAGCCAAAAATCAGGTTATTGGAGGTTGTTCCATGGTATGGAGATACAAAGAAGATAGAAAATTCTTTTTTCCCTGAATATGGAGAAATCAAGCCGAAGACAGCTGTTTACTCACAACTTCAAACCTTTTTTACCTCATACTAAAAGCCGTTTAAACTTGTTCTTATTTCCATTCTCTGTGGGTCAGGCTTCGTGCATGCTTTCTTTTCCAAGCTTTTCTATTTTCTTTGTTCTTTCACTCTGAGGCAATTGATCTTTCAGAGAATGAACTCCCACCAAATCACTTTGTACTATTGCTCTGGGCAGCAGAGAGTGCCTGGATTGATACAAGGGCCATGTTTGTTTCAGCTGTGAATGAACTTACCAAAGCTCAATGGCTTCTTTGCCTGTAAGCTGGCTGTTATGTTCGTGGGCCTTCATCCTGATAGTGTAACCCAAGCCCTGTCATTAACTTCTAGCTGAATGACTGATATTTACATAAAATAGAGTGAAAATCTTGTAAACTACTGCAGTGGGCATATGAGCATTAGAATCCAGAGTTAAAACACAGAAAGACATATGTATTAAGTTTTTCCAG
Organism: Haliaeetus leucocephalus; assembly: GCF_000737465.1. Taxonomy (NCBI): domain Eukaryota; kingdom Metazoa; phylum Chordata; class Aves; order Accipitriformes; family Accipitridae; genus Haliaeetus; species Haliaeetus leucocephalus. Next base: position 1,519,632 of record NW_010972590.1, read on the forward strand.
CACATCTGGTTTGTACGCATCAGTCTTAGAGTCACAGTTCCTCAAACAGAAATGTGGGTAAGTAGGTATTAGGATGCAGTTGTTTTCCATTGACTAATAATGTGTCTGTTCTTCACCCACATTGGATTTTTTGCATCTAAGCTTTTTCATAGCTTAGTAAAGAGATATTAATCCAGCTAAGTATCTGGAACAGGCTACTGCTCACAGTAACTTTACCATCTATCCGAGGTATTTATTTCCCTCACCCTCAACAGTGCTTTTATCCCTCCTGGCTTTATTGTAACTCTTCTGCAACATCCCTTTTCTTTACTCCAAAAGTCAGGGTACACTGCTCTTGCTAACTCCTTTGCAGAAGGAATTGGTTCAACCTTGGTGAAAGTGAATACAAATCTTTTAAGAAGTGGGAATAGGCTCAGGCCTTATTGAAAGAGAACATGAGGTCTACAGGTCCATAATGCTTCTGGTTCCTGCCCCATGCCAAAATGCTACTGCAGCAAAACTTTGTTTCTTAACCTATCCATATTAAGAGCACTGGGGCAATTCTTTCCCACCCAGAACTATCTGTAGAAAGAGTTTGGAATACAGGGAAAAGCTTCAGTAGTTCAGACTGTGAAAATCACATTCCTTATCTCACCAGATGGCCTGGAAAGAACCTTCAGACAACACACATTAAAGATAAGCTTTAAATTTCCAAGGAAAATATACTGTGGAATTCTTGCACATCTGTGGCACTTTCTCACTCTCTGCTGAAATGATGCAGTGAATTGAAAAATGTCCTATTGGGGCCAATTTTTCATCCTACCACACATAGAATTCTGGAGTCAGTCTAATGAATCTGATGTTGTTAATAGCTCTAAATTTACACTGGGGCACTGGAGATCAGACTGAACTGTGATCTCTAAGGCAGCATGGGAACAGCCTGCTGGTGTTGAATACTTAAGCTGCTTGCATGCTCTTTGTCTTCTTCTTCTGTATTTCTTTTTCTAAGGTAGCATTCCGGAATTGGAAAAACAGAAGAGGAAACATACAAAGCCAACAAAATAACTCCAAGATCTCAGCAGCTTAGCTATCCCACCATCTGTTTAAAAGGACAAAACATTAAAACAGAACAAAACTTGTGGTCCAACAGCTATGTCTGCAAAGAAGAAACAGTGCTATAGTTGAAATTCTATGCAACACCCTTTGGATCAAAATATTACGACAACAACAAGTAGAAGTGACCACATTTAATGGATACTCAAACAGCTAGGCCATGACTCAGATTCCTTACTGTTGTTTGGAAGTGAAACCAGAGAGGAGAGAGGGAAAGAAACCGTGTGTTAAGCTGGCATGCACCAGTGAATAAATGGCTGGCATTTGCAAAGCTGCATTGCAGGGGAGCTTTTAACAGTTTGCCACTGCCAGCTGATGTCTCTTTACACATCACTGCCAAGAAGCCAAAACTGGAAGCAGGTGCAGGGGCAGAGGAAGTGAATGTGGAAAGGGAGAGAAAAAGAGAAAGAACAGAACTTCGGTTGTTAAAATTCTGTTGCTTTCATTAAAACCTAAACAAAGCTTTACTTTAAACTTGAATAATAATTTTTAGTGTGATAGATTCCTGCCTATCCAGTTTGACAATCCTCTTACATTTATGCACGGAGCTAAAAGATTTTTGGTGGGTTTTTTTGTCCCATGTCTCCCCCCCCGCCCCAGCCTTGGATTGACTGAGAGAATGTTGTATACTGATTACAGCAGCTTTACTTTGGAGATTGAGAGCATCTGCTTCTTAATGCCCCTTGTTCCACCGCCCCCAAGCAAACTGCTTTTTACGCACTCCCACCCCCATTAGACTAGGGCCTGGGAACAGAGCTGTTTCTTCAGCTCAAGTCTCTGTCTTCACTGTGCCATGTCACCAGTTCAGGACCTTAGTACACCACTGTCTGATAAGATGCACAGCAGGAGACACTAGGTGCTAAGAATTTACATTCTTAAATACACTAATGCAACGTGCCACTCATGATTTTGTGAAATGCCTTCTGTTCCTTTTCTTAAGATCAGTTTGTAAAAAGCAAGGAAATACAGGTACAGGGCAGACTGTAGGGTAACGGTATGTTCTGCAAGAAACTTTGTGAGAGGTCTTGGTTACCTCTGGGATACCTCAAAGAGGAAATAAATTCCTTAATCATAAGGAAAACAAGGCCAAAAGAAAAAAAGAAAGACTTTTTTTATGATGGCAAAACCTTAAACTATTGAAATGCACATGGTAGAAGGTGGGAACCTTTTCTTCAATTCTTTGCTAAGAACTTTTATTTTTAATCATTTAGGAGTTACTCTTCCCACAGATTAGAGAAAAGATGTGCTACCTTCTAGTCAGAGCCCTGAAATTGGGCTTCCTTATTTTTCTCCACCCTTTAAGAAATTCCTACTATTCTCAGTTAAATGATTTTCCTTTCTGTTTTGCTTTTTCTATAAAGAAAAGGCAACAGCTAAAGCCACAGTGGGCAGAGTAAAAAAAAAAAAAAAATCATGATACGTCAGCGCTTCTGTGTGCCTTATATTTTAAAATCCTTCTCATATTCTAAATACTATGATTTTAAATCACAAACTGTGCTTTAAAGCAGATTATATTTTTTCTGTTTCTCCACTTGTATGTCTCAGAAGAGATTGTTGAAACTAATTTGGTCAGTGTCTGTTTTGCAGTAGCATGGTCTTGGCAATATCCTGTTTTTCCAGTTATACAGACTGTTTGTTCTGAAGGAAAATCATTTCACTTTTTCAGTTTATGCTGTGTATTAAGCCACTTTTGAATTTATACTGACAGTGAATTTTCTTGTCTTTAACTTTTCCTTAATAGCCAACTACTACTTACTCTCCCTCTTTCAAAAATGTCCAGGAAATTACGCGCTGAGATATAGACTTGTTTATACTTCCATCTGTCACTCATCTTTTCTTTATAATGGTGCCTTTTTTGGAAGGTGCTAAGGGACTGCTTTAAAGTGATATTCTTCCTCTGGGTTAACAGGAAACATTCAGTCTGCCTCAGGATAAAATGTGCACAGAATGCAGCATGTGCAAGAGAGAATTTACAAATCAACAATGAACTCAGCTTGGGCGTTGCTCAGTAAGTGTGAGCAGTCCTTCAGTTAATGAAATTGATGTAGATATAGGATTTTCAAAATATCTACCCTGTGCATTCAAGGTGTTTCCTCCAACTCTTACAACCTGTGGAGACATAGTCTTTATTCTGACGAAAGCTGAGATTCTCAAAAGAATGACTCCAGTCGCTAGAGTTTGTTACAAAAGTACCATGTTTGGATAAGAATAGAATGGAATTAAGTCTGTGATCTTTTCAAAAAGGGAGACTAAATGTAAGTAAATCTGTTCTGTTCTCTGTGAGACACCATTACATATAAGGGCACCCACATGTGTTAGAGCACTGAGGGTCTTTCAATACACAGGATTTTCTCAAGCCTTATGGTCTTGTTTTATATATGCATGGGTAGTTTTGACAGGTCAACAGTTCTCATTAGGAACCAAACTGAAGTTGGTTCCCAAAGTCCCATGTCTTTTCATGCGGAACATAGGGCAGGCTGAAACGTAAGTCCAGAAGTCTTTGAGCAGCTTCCAAGAAGTGCCCTGGATGAAGTTGTCCAGAGTCTATGAAAATTGGATGGAGCACCAAAAGCCATGGTATGCATTCATGGTCTCTTCTGCTGTATGGTGGGAAGTAAGTGCTACAGTACAGGCTGGTAGTCTCTGTGTAGATGATGGATATAAGACCCAAAGGAATCAAGCCAAAGTCATCTCTTTTTGCTCTTTATTTTAATCCTTGAACTGACATCCTCCTGAATTTTTTTAGGAGCATTTGAATTGATTGGAAGAGCAGCTATATTTCGAAGGATTAACACAGCAAAATGGAACACTGTACCTTTAAGCACTTGATCCCTGCTAAACACTGGCATAACTTCTCTGATTTTATTTCTGCAGCACTCAGGAAAGCATTTGAAACTCCAGGCACTTTGCAGTTTTTGTGCATGACTAAAGTTTAAAACAATGAGTGTTCTAAGATAAATGTGTATATATTTGTGTGTATAGATAGATAGGTGCACACACAGAGACATGCCTGCTCTCTAACAAAAGCACAATAGCTCATTTGTAAAGTCACAAAACTGCTAATGGGGTACATTTTCTATAAACTGAACTGGCTTGTAGTTATATATATATATATATATAAAAAAAAAAAAATACAGCCAAGGCCTATTAAATGAAACCATAGATGAAGTGAACTTATGTCATCAGTCTTTGAATTTTGTACCTTTTGAATACTATCCAAATGTAATCCACTGTTTGAAATACTATATCAGTGGAGAAGGAGAAATGATCTCCCCATTACAAACTTATAGCCTCAAACATTCACATCCTGCTGTATATATATCACATACTGTATCATGTTGCTTATGGAAAATTACTTTTTTTTTTTTTACTTTTGATTTTCTAACCCTTTTACTGAATATTAGTGTTTGGCAAAGTCAAGGCTCTAATTGTTCCTTTCCATTTTACTCTACAGGAAATAATGCTCTCTCTGATCTAAAATAAATTATTTTATATTTCCATATTCACCATGATCTGTATGTACAAATAATGACATTCAATGCACCTTGAGAATCATGTGACTGTATGTATGCCTTAGTCTCTGAACTACACTGTTTTTGTTTAGTGTGCTGCTGCACTTCATGATCTTTACATTTATAATGTGCTGTTTGGATAGGCTCTAAGTGTTGTGTGTCTAAAAATATAATAATAACAAAGAAAATATATAGCTGAAGGTCAGGCTAGCTTGAACATACCAATAACAAGACTAAATAACGCAGCATGAGGAAAAACCACTCTCGTTAGAAATGAGCATGTTTGCTGCTGGATATATTGTGCTGGTAGAGTGCCAGCAATACCCCAGAAACACTCAGCACCTTCCAGGATGAGATCCTCAAGTATTTGGGCCCCAATTTCTGCAATAAAACACAATATTAGCTCATTAGTTTCTGGCATGTTTTGAATATATGAAATCAAAGCCTTACTTTAAGCTTTTCTTGGTTTATATTCTGGTAAGTTGCAACAGGACTGTTCCTCTGTAGCATAAAAATGACTCTACTTCCATTAAAAAAGCACTTGTTTCATTTGCCTTTTCAGCACTTTTTTTGAGCAAGTATCTTTTTTTATTGTGATTTCTTTGGTGAGGAAACAAGTATTGCCATCCAAGCGGCTTGCAAAGTATTTATTCACTATTAAGCATGGCTTGAGAGGAAAGATTCATAATGATGGTCCTCATTAATATAATTCTATGGTATAGTGCATTTTCTTACACTTGTGACTTGTCAAAAATGTCATTCTGATTCTGTACATTTTGGGCAGCATCACCTCTCTGATTTATTACTTGTATATTGTCCTACTGTTATTTGTATTACTTTTACAGAATAAAAATGTAGTATTTGTTTCTCAGAGCCAATGACATTTCATCAACACCTGGTAATTGTAACTTTTTGTATAGTTGTGAGAAGTGGAATGGAGGAGGGTGTCCTATATAAGCAAATAGGAAGTCTGGCAGCAAAATGAAGGAACACAAGCAGGACATAAAAATCTCAAAGCCAGAATGTCTGTGAGCCAAGATATATAGAATGGGAGCTCTGGTTTCAAGTGGGGGGAAGCCGTAATGAAGTAAATAATACTACTGATTTCTATATTAATGAAAATGGCAACTGAAATTAAAAGTTTTCACAACTCTTCACTGTGCATAAATAAAACCTGAAAGGTAACGTGCATTAATACTGCATACATTTGCCTTGGTGTTTGGAGGTGATTCTGTTCTCAGGCATGGATATGTTTTGGCATTTTTTTCCTGTAGGTGTTGCAGCCAAGAGGAATGAAATGTAGATGCCGAAAGAAAAAAGTTTGTCCTTGTTCAAACACATGCACCTTCTCTGCTATAAACTCTTAAAGAAGGGCTCAAGCAGGCCACAATTATGTTTAAGTTGGCTACTGGACCTCTATACCAAAGTAAATTCTATCATTTGGAACACATTTTTTTCCCCCAGATACTGTTATCTCTTCATGCTCTGTTTCCCCTTCGACTTCTCCTTCTTCCTTCACTACCCATGTTCACCTGAATTTGCTCACTTCTTGGTGACACAACAGTGTGTTTCATCTTGTTGTACAACTTCTTCTTCCAAAACTTTGGACTGAATATAAGTATACCACTTAAAACACAGAAAACAACTCTTTTCAGCAATGATATGAATACATTTTTTCTGGCTGCTTTCTGAGTAGAGAAAAAAAAAAGCTTCTACATACAGAAGACACAGAATATCAGGAGCAATTGTAAAAATAACTGGAAGGTTATTGGTAGGTAATATACTATACTAGAGGCAGAGTGAAGATGGCCTCTGCAGAGAACTCCTGAAAATGAAGGTACTATCTGACTCCCTCTTGCTGCTAAAAGAGACTTAAAACTATTTGTAGGCTTTGCATGCAACCACTTTACAGACAGAAATCCTTTTTTTCCTGGCTCTACTGGAAAAAAAGCTGATATATCTTATTGCCTTACATATTAATGCTAAGGGCATAGATTTATTATTTTCATGGATTTTCATGGCAATGAGATGCCTAGGCCCTACTTTCTCTCATACTCATTTTTCTCAGATGGAAATGAGTGCTTACCAGGACTGTCTTGAAATGGGCGTTAGCTGGGCTCTCACCCTCACTAGAAACAAAGTTCAGCCAAAGGCAAACATAAAGAAATTACAAACCTTTATTACTTGTCAACAATAATTGCTTTCTAGTAAAACTGATCAGCCATCAGCAATGATTAATTATTTCATAGGGAGTTTGACAAAGACTACTTTTGCCTACTGTAGGAACAGACAAACGATGTTTTTTTCCTAGCGTTGCTAGGGTTCTCTTTCTGAGCACAATCAGGGGAAGAGGTCACAGGATTTAGATTTAGATTAAAGAATCTCACTCCCTCAAGTTAATCTGGTCAAAGATTTTTGGGATATGGAATGTTGGATATGAATGTTGTGATCTTAAAAGTGATTTCCAACCTAAATGATTCCATGATTCTCTCGTGACTTGTCATAGCACCATCTAATGTGGACTGTGCAATTTACATGGAAGTCAATTGGAAGTGAAGGCACTCAGCAGTTGCAAATCTGCTTCATAGTTCTCATGACCTGTGGGTCAAACAACTGTCATTAGTAGGATTAAAATTGGCACAGAATAAAATATAGATACACTTATAGTGAAATTTTTAAAGCTGCAGGAGCTTTTAAATGGTGGCTTCCACAAGAATTAACAAGTTGACTGCCTAGATCCCTTTTGTTGGTCACTAGAAAGCTCTTGCTTAATTATTCTGCTCAGTAGTTGTAATTTGAACAGTTGTTTCTCAGGTTTTTCAAATTACTTTGAAATTTCAGAGGATCATTGGCCCACAGAGAGAACATACATGCTCGCAAACTTTGTTATTTCAACAGTTCAGCGTCTTTTTGTTTATCTGAGGAGAACAAAAAAGTATCTAAACCAATTACTTTTTCTATTTGGGGGTTAGAGTTGTCTAGCTCAAAGGAAAGAAAAACATTTCTTTTTCAAATTTGGATGGGAAGTAGAATATATCATTGTACTGTGTACTTTTTTGCTTAGTGTTAATTATAATTTATAAATGACAGCTGAGTCAGAAACCACAATTTCAGATATGGTTCCAGTCTTCCCCCATAGTCTGGGAGGTGTTCAATTTTGGTTCTGTTTATTCTTTAAATGAATAATGATAATATTCCTACAAAGCACATTTCTCAGTAAATCAAATGTTTTTATAAAGGAGTCATTATCCTAATTTTATGGATGGGAAAATAACAAACAGGGGTACAATGGCAGGTCTGAGGTCAGTAAGACACCCAGTGTCAGTTCTGGAACAACAACTCTGATCACCTGAGTATCAGAAAGAACCACCTATCATTACCAATAAGTAAAACTCCACGAGCTCAGCTGTTTGGTTTGAATAGAACCCTCAAACTTTGAAGACTAATCTGAGTAAACCTAATCTTTTGGTGTTAAGACACTGAAAAAACTGCCTGTCATCTGAGGGAAAGTGGAACATTGAGTTGTGAAGCAAAGGAAATACACTGTAAAATTAATGTATTTAATCAGGTTTTGCTTGATATGTGTTCTGCATATTGAAATTTTGCCTAAAATAAAAATTTTCCTGAGGCAAGGGTTTTCTCCAGTTCTACTGGTGTGTTTCTAACCAGAATATTTTGAATTTTCTCCAATAGTCCTCCATTTTTTCCTGACCATTCTTAATTTACCATTGCAACAAAGGCGAACAAACATTTCTTTTCTTTAGAAAACACTTGTCTCGAGGCATCTGACAATATTATTCTACATTTTGCCTAGTTTCTAAGAAATGCTATTTTGTAAATGAGCTTGCACAGCATTTCAACTGCATTTGGGTTATATAGGAGATATATAGTAATTCAAAATGGTAATGGTTTCCAATCAATTACCATGTTAAACGTTTTGGGGATTGCAATGACACTTTCTTTAGCTAAAGAGGAGTTATTTTTGTGTGGTTCCAGCAATTCCTAAATGAAAACAGGAACAAACACAGATAATTTACACGCCGTACCTGCAAGAGCACAGACTTGTTCTCGTAGCAAGTTGATAGGACAAGGGTAATGCCTTTAACGTTTATTCAATAACTCCAAGCCAAACAGGCATTTTGCATTCCAGTGTGTCTAAAATGGCTGTTCAGGTAGGGCTCTTGATGAGTAATGAAAATGAGAGACAGGCCTCTACTTAGGATGCTAATGTGTGCTACAAAGAGTGATTAAAAAAAAAAATGCTTCTTTTAATAAGGACTTTTACAGCATAGATTTTTTTTTAATAGGTTCAGTATTATAAATTACTGGAACTCCTTTATTTTCAGAAATATAAACCATATGCATGGGTGAAATTACTGCCATAAAGGGCTATTTTAGCATGAACCACAGGTTCATTTTGGAAACAAAACTGATGGTCATTTGCAAGCATTTAAAGACAGAATGAGAACAAAAACAGGCTGAAAAATACTCCTACTCACTCCACATGCTTATTCTTTGTGTCAAAGATTTGTGTTTGTTGGCAAAAGTAAAGATTTTCAAAATCATGACAGCTAGACTCAGTTCATCTTGTAAATACTCACTTATGTTTAGTTATTTCAATGAATTTGTACTTTCAGAAGAAAGTATCAAATTCAAATTAGTCAAGGAATGTGAAATTTCAAAGAGGTTTTATCTTCTTATGTAAAGTATGAGTTTGGTCCAGAGTGTGAAATTGTAAGCTATGATGCAGTAGATATTATGTGTGAATAAAGATAGATCTAATCTATCTTCTTCCTATCAATAGAATTAATTCAAACTCAGAGCAATTAAGAAGTGATTCTGCTCAGAAAACTAATGGCAAGGTTGGGACTTATGTCTTAAATGTGTGCTGAGTTTTCAAGGAAAAAAAAATAAAAATTGAAACAACAGCAATGTCAACTGTCTCCCTAAACTTAAACGGTGATCTGAGAAATAAGCTGATTGGTTTCTCACCTATCATTGTTACTAATGTTCTGCAAAACAAATTCTGTCATGTTTTCTACCTTTGAATGCTTCCACAGAAATTTGCAGTGATGTGTACCTACTTTCTTAACACATAGGACTTTTGCAAGCCCTATGGCCTTGTTTTAGCTATGCATCAGTTGTTTTGAGCAAGCTTCCAGGAAGTACCCTAGACAAAGTTGTCCAGGGTCTGTAAGAACTGGATGGAGCACCAAAAGCAATGATGCTTTCATGGTCTGTTCTGAGGTGTGGTGGGAAGTAAGGCAGTAGGAAAGACTACAGGCTGGTAGCCTCTGTGTAGAGAGCATGGATATGAGACCCAGAGGAATCAGAGGTATCTTTTTCTGCTCTTCAGAATGAGACAGGAGAGAATCCAGCTCAAAGCCTTTTTTTCTTAAGTTTCATGATTCTGCATGTCGGGTGGAAGACAAAAAATGTAGAAACATTGTTTGTTGTCATTAATGTAAGCAAATGTGAACCTGAATCTACCAAAGGAACACAGTTATTGAAGAAAAATGCAGAGATTTCAGTTATTTTTTGTAGTAGTAGAATATGACAATTAGTTTTTTGAGGTGGTCTTTTTTTCCAACCAAACCACCTAAAGTTGCCAATGTGTATTTTAATAGTAGTATAAATAATAAAATAAATTTTGAATGAAACTTCCACTGATGTCAAAACATATCAATAGGCTTTCTAAAATAAGTTGCCAATGAAAATAATGCAGTATTTTCGTTGGCATACTAGCAGCTCCTTATATGTCATTATAAGCCTAATTTTCTTTGCTAAAATTTTGCATAATTAGAATACACATTGCAGTCTAAGATGAAATCAAGACTGTACTTTGTAGTTTAACTACAGATGGATTTGAGTCAAAAGTTTGGATAAAGTTCCAACCTTTTTCAAAGCTTAGGGGTGTTTGGATCTGGTATTGCAGTAGTTTTGTACTTCAATGCTGTCAATGGAGACATTCTTGCAGAGTTACACAGGAGTTGGATCAGGCTCTCAGAATGTAATGTAAATGGACAGTACCATAAATTTCTTTATTATGAGAGCATGAACTGAAGGCTTTTGTAAGGAAAAAATTCTTAACATTGGTACTTAGCTTAAAGTGTAATCATATTTCCAGTTGAAGAGTTCTGTTTATAACTGTTACTATCAAGGCAACTAGAAAATAGCAATCATCAATGAAATGGAAGGATTTGGACTTGCTGTGCTTGATACACCAGCTGAGTATAAAATAAAAATGTGAAGGAAAAAAAAAAAGTTAATTTGCATGGTCATTAGGTGAATTTATTCTTTATAATAAATATATCAATCATTTAACTTCAGCTATAAAGGCATTGACTGTGCTCTTTGTTAAGATCCTGTAACAATTCTCACTTCTTAATGAAGCTTTTTTCTAGCCAGAGGGAAAAAATAATAGTACCATATCAAAAATCTGTCCAGAATAAAATGTTTTTGGCTTTTCTGTAGCTAAGAAAACTGTCCAAATCAATTTCAATCACATTTTATTCAAGAGAAACCAAACAGCCCATGAGTTTTGAAGATAAAGTCTATTTGACCACAGTTTAAGTAGCAGTGAGACTAGAGCCCAATTGTTAAGCTCTCTGACCCAGGATTTCATAATAGAAAACATAGAATAATTTGTGTGTATGTGTATAGTGTAGGAATATCAGCTCCACCTAACTAGGTAGCTAGTAATTACATAAAATGGGTCAGATTATCATCTGGAGTTTCCACAGACATACATGACAGCTGAAGATGTGCTGTTATTTTCCTCCCTATTTTGTGTCACAGACAGTTGGCCATCCTTTTTATCTGCAGTCTAGTGTTTATACAGCAAACAATGCCAGCTATGTGTATATCATATGCAAGTGTCCTTTTGGGTGACTGTAGTACAACATCTTGCAGTTCTGGGCATGCCACTAAGGAAGCATCATATAGAATGGGTGCTAGTAATTTTGAAAACAAAATTACTTCCAGAGAGGATATGTTAATAACAGAAACTCAGGATGTGTTGAAGGAAATATATAACTTCATGGGAATAGGTGAACAAATACCTCTCATATCATCTAAAGAATTACCTCACTGAACTGGTGAGATTGAGAGAGGATGACCATTAAGTTCTCATTTGATTGAAAATTAATGCTAGCTGGAAAAAACACTGAAACATGCTGAGATGCACCTATTGGGTTATAAACACCCACAGGTTCATACTGATACTCAACTCAGATATTCTTCATTTTCATTCTTTTGCAAACTACTCTAGGAATTTTTAGTTTCTTCCTTTTACAGGCCCTTTAAATTTTGGAAGCTTCAGAGAGAACAGTTCTGTAAATGTCCTCTATCTAGGGTTCATAAAACTGGTTCGGTGTGTAGGAGTGGTGTGCCAAGGCAATGAAGTGCTAAATTCAGATAGTACACACATGCTGGGCAAAGGCTAGGCTGTGCTGTGGTCATCATGCAATACCAAAACCAGATAAAAACTGTCCATTGACCTTTGCGTGGAGGGGGAGAAAAAGTGTATAAGCTCTGTGACCTCAATGACAGCCCACAAAGCTACTGGGTAGAGAGAAATAGACTTAAGTTTGTACCACCACAAGTTTAAAAATATCTCTCATTCTTCGAAGAAGTCAGAAACTGAAGTGCTCGGAGACTGTCAATCTCACATAGTCAAAGACTGGGTATACCAGGGGTACTACAATGCCAGAACACTGTCATATCTTTTATGCAGCTCAGTTTTTATGGACCACTTAAAGTGAAATGGCACTTCACTAAGGTCTTTCAGCTCTCTCTTTCTTAATGAGAAGACTGTTAAGAAGACTGACATCTGAAGTTGTGATTTTGTGACAAGACAGTTATCGTTTGGGAAGAGGACAAAAACCACTAGGTTATTTAATGAACGATATCGAGGGGACAGTCATCTAGTTTTAATTGCTCTTTCCACTGACAAGTTTTAAATCCAAAGCTGAGAAGACAAAGAAATGCTTCCGAGTCAGGAAGCAGCAAGACTGGAGTGGCAGCATAAGGGAAGATGAACTGGGAGCTGAGGGTGAGAACTCATCAGCACAAGGATCCCAACCAGCAGTCAATGATAAGGTTGTGTTTCTGGAGCCAAGACAGCCTGAGGGTGACAGGATAGAGGTGGGTACACAAGAATCTCTCTGACTGTTCAAGGCCCATGGTTTACCCTAAGGCGAACATCTCCACAGCTCCCATCCATAGCAATGAACATGGCTGAGGTGTGTTGGGGCCAAGCAGGCATTTGGGCATTCCAGACAAAGTCAGAGGCCACAAAACTGTGGGCACAGTGGATTGGACAGTGCGCCCACCCTGAGAGGATGATGACAAGGAGTACTGTGTGGCAGGGTGCTGTTAAAGATGCCTCCTGACTGCACTCCCTTTGCAGTAGTCTGGGCATGGAGGCTGTTCCAGCCAGTGGCCTTTCTCACCACAGCAGAAGTGTGATCCTTCCCCCCACCTGTGTCTTCACTCTTGGGGTGCTGGGTGAGGTTGAGTGGTGCCCATCTCCATGGGCTTCTCCTCTGTGGGTGGTAAGTAAAGTTGAGGAAAGTGTCGCTGGGCTCCTCCAAGGGCTCTGGTACTCTCTCTTGCATGCCATCAGGCACCTCTCCAAAGTGACAGCCAGGTCCAAGAGCTGTCCCAGGCTCTATGTGGCTCCACCTGGGCCATTTCATCATTGAAGGCCTCAGTCTTCATGTAGTAGGCTATAAGGACTTCCTTTTAGCCAGTTCCCACAGCCAGTGCCATGAAATGGATGGTGCCATTGGTGGCAGTCTGGCTGCTCTGCTAGAGCTCCAGCTAGGGAGCCTCAGCCATAGCTGTGGGATTGCTGTTTCCAAAACACTGCTCCAGAGCAGTGAACTGGGAGCCTGGGGCAGGGCACAGGGGGCATTGCCCTCTGCCCGGAGGGACACCCAGCGAGGTCATCCTGGAAATGCCTGCTGAGGACGGGCTAATGCTTGTTGTGTAGGCCAGACATTACACAACATTGAAGATTACACTCACCAGACTAGTAAAATGCCGTACCCTTCACCTGATCTTCATTAAAGTGTTTGGGGAACTGGGGGGCAGGGGTTGCCCTGGGTGCAGTGGGTTAGGGAAGCCCACAGGGCTGTTGCCTGCCACTGTGTCCTAGCCCCGTTTTGGGCAAAACCCCTGGCAGACGAGCTCCATTAGACACAGCTGTGGGGGCAGCCCCTGGCACGGTTGTGGGGCCAGGACCCATGGTGCCTGGCTGTGGGGGCAGCCCTTGACACAGCCATGGGGCATGTCCCCCACCTGCAGCTCAGGTCCCGTCAGGGTTTGGCCTGGGACAATCAGCAGGAGGTGGGGAGGGCCCTGCCCAGACCCCCGGCAGCAGCGGGCCCAGGGTGGCGGCCATATTGACTTGTATGAATGAAATCCAGCAGACATTGAGGAGAGCACACATACAGATAAATTCCTGTTTATTTGTGTGGATGGATTATTCCAGCAAGGTTTCCATGTTTCTGCATTGTCCTCAGGCAATGAGATTTTTTTGTTTGGATATTATTACAGCATGTATAGTGGTTGTGAAAACATTTTTTTCTTATGTTGAAAAAACCAAAAATTACCAAAAGCAATTGAAGTGTTGTTAGAGTGATCCAAGACCGTGTTGCCAGATTTCAGTCATTAAAAAAAAAAGTGAAATATAGAGAACAGAGCCACCATTCATATTTATGTAATGAATAATATCCAACAGTTAATAGATAGTCAGAAGTTCAGGTGCAATGAAAAGTGAGATATTGGCAATAAAATGCTTACTGCCTGTGAGGAATTACATCCCCAGCAAACTCCACCATCGCTATCGGAAGTAAACTTCTTTATTTGCACAGATGGATTATCTTAGACTGCAGCTCTCTTAATGTCCCCAGTCATGCTAACATTTTAGGGATGTAGTCTACCTGAAACAAGGTACACCTTTCTCCCAGTGTGAGGGGTTCCCATTTGGGAAAGTGGCATCAATGGAGGGACAACTCACTGAAAGCTCATGTTGACCCCTAATACTTTGTTAGCACCTTTGTGAGGACTCAAACACAGACCAGATGCTTGCATCTGCAACAGGCAGATTCTGTGGCTTCTTTAATAAAACTGCATGAGGTCACTGATATTCCATTTACAAATCCATGCACAAATATCATTTATGTCTGAATGATTTCTGATCTTTTAATTAGTTTTTAAAAGATGTTTCTATCACAGTAGCTGTATACATCTCTGCATTACTGTCTTAGGCAAGCTGAAAAAGCTGAAGGGAAAAATGGCACTAATTTTTACTATAGCTTTGTTACCTCTACCCTCAGCCTTGGCACTTCAGTATCCTGTCTGCATTATGTTAAAAGCGAGTCAATGACTTGAATATAAACCCCTTAGATTTATGTGTTCTGCAATTTCTTATATTTCGTACACTGGACCACTTAAAAACTTGAAAGAATCAGATTTTATATAGCAACTGTCAACATTAGTGGACAGTTCTCTGATTTATTTCTAGAAATAAAGGCTAAAGTTTCTGGGTTGCCAAACCACTCACTTGAAAAACACAGTAACTACAGAAGGGAAAGAAGCGGAAGTCCTCAGTGTTTACAGTCATTCCCTAATGGAACAATTCTGTGCTATTTACTGTTAACCCCTTCCATAGGCAACCCCACTTATAGAAAAGGAAGACTTTTTGTTCCTAAGGACATATTGATTGTGAATTACTCACTCAGTGTCAAGATCTAGCCTCACTGAAGAAAAATGGTGTAAAAAAAAAAAAGTCTTAGGAGATGCCAGTTGTTAAATACCTTGTCTCTTCTGTGATAGCTTCTGTAATTGTGTGGCAGTCCTTATGTCTTGATGGGACTATGAAGCTATTGCTTTTTGAAGTTAGCTAATAACTCATAAAAAATATGAACTTCATCCAAATTTAAATTATTGCTAAAAGCTAAATTACATAGTGACGTTATATATCCTGGAGCCAGCTCCATTTGAGAGGGCTGGTATGTATGAAGACTTATTTTCTACTCACGTTCCCACTAGAGGCAAGATAGACACACAGGGAGCTTGACAAGGAGCTCCTAGTTATTAAGAAAACAGACCACTAGGGAAACATTGTTCTAGATGTCTGGATGAGAGACAGCCAATAGATGAGTCTGGGGAAAAGCTTTGATCAGAAAAAGGTCTCCACAGCAGAGCAGCAGCAAAGGTGTAGAGGTACAGTAGCAATAGCTGCAATGCAGCTGGTGAATCAAAAGTAATTTCCAGCCAAAACACAAAGGAAGAATTGTTCCAAACCCACAACTGGAATAGAAAAAAAATCATAGATGCTAGACTGGAAGAGGAATTTTTCATTACACTAGGGTGAAATTTTGGTCTTGTGGAAGAGAATAAAGAAAACTTCTATTAATTTCAGGATGGCCTGATATTTGGCAGTGATCTGGGCTATGGTGCCCTTCATGAAGTTACTCCACAGCTTTTACTGCACAAACAGGTAAACTAGTAGCTTACAACTACTTCAGAAATAAAAATACCTGTTTTGCTGTGTTGGCACCACCCTAGCTCAGACTCATTAGTATGTTATACCTCTCACTCCCAACCCACGTGGCTGCAGCTCTGTAGAGAGAGAGCAGAGCTGTGTACTCCTCAGTGGAATCTGTTCTGCCGCTTTCTGCCTGCTTTGTGTTTCCTGCATTTCACTCACACTTACTGATTGTATGTCTGTAAGGACTTTCTCTGTCTCTAGCTATCCACACTTCTTTTTCTTATTGTCAGACTCCATAAGACTTTGAAGATGTGGTTAGGGTTGCAAATCCCCCAGTCTTTGATGACAAACACAGTGTTCTTCTTTTGAAACAAATTCTGCCCTGAAGCAAATGCTGGTTTCCCACATGTTTGCTCAACACAGAAAAACAGCTTTTGGCACTTTTTCCTCTGACCCCGCCTTCCCTTTCCATACCCTCAACAAAATGGAGCCCTAATTTAAACAGTATGTTTATTTACCTATGCAAACGGAGTTCTGCTTTGGGGAAATGGGAATTGGATGCAAGCAGAGCTTTATGGCACATGACAAGTATTTTGCTTTTTAGAAAAAGAATGAAATGCAGGACAGGAGAAGATAAAAAAATGAAGCTATGCAAAGATGTGTCCTCCAGGAGACACAGAGATGGCAAGTTCTCTGAGGCGCATCATGGAAGGTAAAGAATGAGATACAGAACTGCCAGGAACTCATGGAGAAAGGCTCAGAGGACCTTCTGCTTCTGTGGTTTTTCTGTTTTCAGAGTGTTCATAGGTAACACCTAGATGGCTCTTCCCCAAGATACATACTGTATCTCTACTGTTAGGCAAGTAGGATAGCTAATGCACCCAGATAGACAAGAAAAAAACCAAAAATAAAACCAGTAGTATTTGTGAATTTTGCTATTTTGGCTATTTAGTTGCCTGGCATATCTAATGTAGCTAATTTTTCATGTCAACTTCCTTGCATTTTAAGAAGAGTAAGTTAGAAATTGGAACAAATCTTTACAGGGTTAAGGTAAGCATGGCCTACATATCAGTTTAAGACCAGTGAGCAGAGTCCTTTGGTGCACAGAGACTGATCTGCAGTTGTTTCACTTTTTCTGCACACAGACTCTGCAGCCCAAAACATTGTGAATGCTGAAGGTATAGCAATAACCCTTTTGATAAAGCCTGTAAAATCCAGCCAGGGACATCCTCCAGGTACTAGACTAACCCTAGCCTAGCTCCTGCCAGATCAGTAATGGTTAGGTGGACCACAGCTGTTTCAATTCCTATTGTTGCGCTACCAGAGCAAGTGAACTCCAGTTGCTAACTCCTTTGTGATAAGGCAAATCTAGTATTGGGTCTTAGCTTCATATACAAAATCCCCTCTTATCTGTCCATCTGGTCTCAAATGAATCTCTATCCAACCAACCCATACCTGAATCACACCTGTTTCTGACCTCTCTCTGTTAACTGTAGCCTGGCATCCTCCATCTGATCCAGTTCCTGCAGCGGTTTATCAGCTTATTCTAAGCTTGGTGCTCCAGCCTGGATCCAGCTCTCATTCCAGACCACTGGCTGAAACTTTATGCTCAGCTGAAACCTCACTCTGGGTCCAAATCACCAGCTTTGGCTGGAGATCCCTTCTGCTGTTAGTTCTTAATCTGTGAGCTGTAGACTAAGCTGTAGGCTTTTTTTTTTTTTTTTAAAACTACAGACCTGCTGTCATGTACCCAGCTGGTTCTATCCCTTATCCGTAGCACAATTTAAAGAAGATCTAGTGTATAGCACTTACAAAAGTCTGGCAGATGTAATCTTCTCTTGGAACTATAATTTTAAAATGTTCTCAGCTAAGGAAGTACCCTGCAGGAAACCAGTTCAGAAATATGGAGCAGACTGGAATATCTACTTTGTATTCCACCAGTTTCTGACTGAACTTACATAGACTATTATATCGGACTAATTGTTTTACTGTTAATGAAGGACACATCATACTTGTGGTGAAATAATAGTTTATATGCCTCATGTTTGGTCTCATTTAACATATCAGCCCAACACTCATAAGTATAGAGATTCATCTTATGACTCCATGGTAGTGTGGCTGATATGCTATCTGCTCTTATATGTTCAGGTCCAAATCTGCAATTTCTGTAAAGAGATCTGACCTCTTTATAAAATTGCATTGAGATGCACTTACGGATATTTAGGATTCTTGTTTGTGCCTTTTTGTTGTTGTTGCAGTGACTAAGTTGGTGTTGGAGTGGAAATCAAATCAACTTACACCAGCAGGGTTCTAAGGTAATGCACAGTGTATCTTGAAACAGGAATTTTAGGTGAACTTGTCTGAACACTTATTTGCCACAGAGTCTTCCACTCATAGAGTTTCACGCTTATCCTATTATTCAAACACATCAGTAAAATTAGTTTCACGTTTTGCTTTTTGAACAATTAGCAGTTACTACTTGCAAGCCACCACTGGGCAATAATTCCAGTAATTAAGGCTACCAGTGCTAATTATTCTATTACTAGGCTCCTAAGTTTTCTACTCCCTATTTAGTCAACATTTATAAAGCTTAAGGATTTTTGCAGGTTTCTATGAGAAATAGCATATAAACAATGTCGTATAAAATACCTTTTCACTGCAACCCATCGTAAAGTAGAGAAAAGGTGATTAAAGATGATTTCACAACAGTTTGCATGGGAAGTTTTTCAAGTATGACTTAAGAGTGTGACTCTTACCTTCAGTAGACTTTAACCTGTTACTCCTTGCAATTCCAGGAGTTGCTATTGTTGTGGAATCATATGCAAAAACTAAAAGCTGCAGGATATTTTCCAAAGCACATATTGTACTCCTCACTCTGAGTGCATGTGTGTGTGTGCACATGTACATGCATATGGATATAGATATAGATATGTAGTTACAGATATATAGATACAGATACATAAGTATGTGTATCTCTATGTATAGCCTCAAAAGTTTTCTTGATTCTTTCCTGGCAACTCATTTTCAGGTTGCATGTGTTGTCTTGGATGGGAACCATGAAGTCCTGGAGAAAGGCAAGACCATGGAAGAAAGCAGTAGCCTTTAACTCTGGACACCGAGGACTTGTAGGATTACATTTTGTAGAGATGCCAGCTGTTTTCCTCAGCTGCATAGTCTGCAAAGATTGTATTCTGCTATAAAACCTTGGAAGTATGGTTTAGCCAGGTCTTGGAAAGCATTATCTGCAAAGTTTTTCAAAATTATTACAGAGCTTACAAGACTGGGTGATGTCTATAATGCTTCACAAAATATCCCATCTAAATAAAGCTGTTAGAATGTGGCCTTAAGAAAGTATCACTATTTCCAATTTGTGGTTACAGTTTATACTAATGCAATAGAATGTGCTTTTCATATTAATTTTCATGAAGAATTGCTTGGAAAAATGTTAGAATAAAGTTTGTGCATATTGGAGTTCTGTCAGATATTTTAACAGGAACAAATATTGGCGTGTTGGTAGTTTGTAATTTTTCAGTGTTAATATATGTATATTTTTAGACTTATAAAATGACACATGATTTTAATAACTCAGTCAGCAATATCTTTGAAATATGATCATTAACAAAGAATAAACCAACTCCCTTGCCTCTTTCCCAGCAAGTAAATTTATCTGCTGATTCCCTCACCATTTTCCAGACTTCACGTCCCAGTAGAACTTGTTTGGAAACTGTCCACTACTTGTGATCCAGACATGCAACTGGGCTGTTTAGGAGGTGGACATGAATTGTATTCCCACATCTCCCTTTGTCAAGTAAATGACCAGCCCATCCAACTCTTGTTTCTCATTAAGTGTATTTGGTTACCCATCCCTGTTATTTCAAGAACAAACACCATTCCATGTTTGCAGTTTCACTGAGACAGGTGCGTTCTTGTAGAAAAAGTCTTTGTTTTCTTGAATTGGCTTTTCCTATAATAAATGGTTTTCTCAAAAATTAGAAAAATCATTCCTGCCTCAGCAATATTTTCATTTGGAGAAATGGCAATTTCTATTTTCAAATTCTAATGTAATCAGACTCAAGTGTTAGTGATAGTAGCACCTAATTATAGCCAGAATATCTCTGCTTAAATTCTGCTTACTGTAGCATTTGTGGTTTTGATTTACTATGCCCTAAACCAGGAGTTTTACATTAGAAACCTGCATGAGGAAGGGCCATAATATAATTTTGATCTCCTTATATAGCAAATAGCTTCTATTTTTAGTAGAAGCAATGACTGATGATTTCAATAGAAAACCTCCCAGTGGCTGTGTAGATAAGGCAGTGAAGGGGCCAAGGGAAAAGGGAAAATCTAGCCAAGACAGCTTAAGTCCTGAAAGCCAAATTGCCAGTGCACTTTCTGCAGCATCTTGAAGTAGAAGGGACTTGGAAAAATGCTGATCATCAGGAATACTTTATCAGATGAAAGAGGAATAGTTGGTCATATGCTAAATGGATTAAGACCTGATCCTGAAGCAAAATTACATGAAGGAAAGATGCCCAGAGTTCCTGGAGCACTGATTCAGACTCAAAGTAGACAGCAGACTGCATCATCCTGGTTTTTAATGCCGATATGACTTGTAAGCCCCTTAAATGGAATGCAACAGTGTCATACTTGGTTCTCAGCATGGCCACTGTTAGTCCACACAGATCTTCTGTGATGTGTTGCTTAATCCTCATTAGGACTTCTTCGCTGCCTCATCA
Source organism: Haliaeetus leucocephalus (assembly GCF_000737465.1). Taxonomy (NCBI): domain Eukaryota; kingdom Metazoa; phylum Chordata; class Aves; order Accipitriformes; family Accipitridae; genus Haliaeetus; species Haliaeetus leucocephalus. The sequence goes on from NW_010972590.1 coordinate 1,540,472, forward strand.
GATAGTACATGTGCCAAAGAACTCATGTTCTGCTTTGTCAGGTCATATTCATTTCTAAAATAGTCTTGTTGGTTGATTAAGCAAAATTGCTTACTCTACAAAACTGTTGAAATATATATATATTTACTTGTTATACAGCTGCCAGGGTCATCTCCTATCACTGTTTATCAGCAAATTAAAACCTGGTTGAATGTTTAGGATGTCTCTTCATCTCAGGAATGCTGGAGAATATCTCTTTACATGACAGATTATACAGCTTCAGCGGAATTTCCCTCTAATTGTGTTATACACCCTTTTATGGGCAGATCTTTCTACTTCATTTTGTTTTTAGAAAAATTAAAAAAAAGTAATACAATAACATTTTTTCCTTCTCAAACTGAAAAATTTTACTAAAATGATAAAGCAATATAATTTCTAAAACCACTTGCTTAATCCCCCCTCTGTCATTTCCTGCTTCATTCCCTGCTGCTTTTTAGCAACTAACACACACTTTGCATTTTTCCATCTTCACCTCTTTTTGTTTCTCACGATAGTATTTTTAATCAGTTTTGCTATTTAGAACACTCATTGCCATGTGCTAAATTGTAAAATCATGTTTAAAATGTCAAGAACTTTCTTAAAGGGATTAATTTCCATCACAAAGACACTGGGATGAGTAGTATTACTAACAGAATCACATGAGCATTGTATTTTCTCCCAGGCCTGGGTGGGGTGCTAGGTATTAACTTCATCTGTGGGAAAAAGGGATCAAAATAAGAGTGGGAGCTTGTCCTTTCTGGGATTACCTAGCAGCATGAGTGTTGTTATTTTGTGGTGAAGCGAAACTGCTTTATCTTGTCTGATGGGAGACAGTACAGGAAGCAAATGTGTTCGGTAGGAATGCTTGTTCACAAGCAGACCAGTTACCAGCCACCTAGATTGTATTTGGGGAAAGAAAAGAACAGGAACTGCCCATTTTCTGTGGAAAAATAATACCACCCCATCTGTTCCCACTTCTTAACACTGTCTCCACTTAGGAGGAAGAGACCTGTGAGAGTTGCTCTGCCTTGGAGGAAGAAAACTGTGATACAGTCTCTCATGTTTTCATGGGGCAGTGAACCCAAGCATGTATGTAAGTAACTCTTCCCCCTCTGCTGCACTAGGAGATAATAAATCCTTCCCTCAGAAGAGGGAAAGCACATACCTTTGGCTAGGACATTTTTAGGATTGATCAAAACCCCAGGGAAAGGTGGAGAAACTTTGGAGCAGAGGTTGGAAGAAGAATGATAGTTCCTAGCATTTAGTCAGTGCAAAGGCCATCCCAAATTCTCCTTTCTTTGGGTCCTACGTACCCTCCTTACCTAATTGGAAGAATGATAAGCTTCAGTCTTCTGGGATGTTTTTCTTGTCTTCTTTATAGGATCTTAAGAAGTTCTTTGTGAGTCTGCTGATTTTAGGGTTTTCTTTTTCCCAAGAGTCAAGGGATAGACATCTGTTATTGGACACATTTTGTGTTTCTACTAAGCAGCTACTTCTGTGACGGTTGTTGGCTCAACAGCTCTGGAGAAGCTAGAGCTTGAAATTCAAGCATAGGAATGCAAAAGAGGTATCTTTCTGTCAGCTGGAGTAAAAGAGGTGGGGACAAGTCATCAAGAGGATTGATTCATCAAAGAAAATCCAGGGTTCAGTTGGGAGGAAAGGGAGAGAGAGGGAAAGGGACTGGAAAATGTAGTCTGCTGGCTGGAAGGAGATAGACCCTAATGAACAGGAAAACAGGAAGAGATGCGAGGCTTCGAAAGAAACAACTGAATACAGCAGCAAAAGTGCTAGGAGAGGTGTATTGTGTGTGAAGGATTGGCCAGGGTCAGAAAAAGTCAAGAGCCAAGAGAGCAGCAAAGGTAATGTCAGATTTGTGAGAAGGAAGGAGAGGAAGAGATTAAAGCAGAGGACTTTGAAAGAGGGAAATTTGTGATGGTGGTAAAAAATGGGAGTAGGGAGAAATGTTAGAAATGAGACATGAAAAGAGGAAGGAAGAAAACCCCATACTTTGCACTGGCTTTCATTTCTCAGTAATTACAGTGGGATGGTACTAATTTGGAGCCCTTTCCATTTAGAATGGAGTATGTCAATGAAGGATAAATTAAACATCTGATATCTGCAAATCTTGCAAGTGGTAAATTAGGAAGTTAAATACTTCTTGTGTAACCTCCATGGGGTTTCACTTGCAATACCACACCAATTACACAGATCTTTCTATTCATAAAACACGCTTGTGTAAGCATTACCATTCACAAATGACCCATTCTTGGAAGATGACAAAGAATTCATTGTACAGGGCTTTTTAAAACAATTACAACAGGTGAAAAACTTCTGCATTCCTTTTTCATTATGTCTTAGGTACTTCTGGGAACAAGAAAGGTACTGAGTTGCTTACATACCTAGCCAGTGCCATGCAATTTTGAGCCTGACAAGCTAGTTAGTCCTCAGCTAAGCTGAGGGAGAATAAAGTCCTCATTGTTTAGCCAGAAGGAAAAACTTGCAGCTGCTATATGTGTAGGTAAATACATGGAAAATGGAGATGATTATATGCGCCATGAAAACTGCTAGTTTATGCGTCCTACCATTTCCGTTCACATCAAACTGCACAGGGTGTGAAGAAGTGCAGATTTCAATTTAGGTAATGTATATGCAGTTGGAGTAGAGCAAGGGATCATGACCATGACAATCCATCTCCTGCAGATTAATGTCTGGTGGAGGCAGGTATGTCATAAACTATGGCTTAATATGGAGAACCTCTCAGAGTTTCCTTCATTTTCACTAATGCATTGTGTGTGCTTGTAAGAGATTCATAGTAGATGTAGGGCTATTGCTTTTAAATGTTGCCTCTGACCCAGATAATGTCAAAATGTCTGAATGCAGGCTATGCTCTTTTTAAAAAGAGCATCTCTAATGTAATGCAAATGCACATTGTGGGGAAATTCCAGCTGAGAAAATGAGGCCTTACATTTCTAAAACCATATACATGTCAATAGCCCATTATTCTCCAGTTTTAAATGTAATTGCAGCCCAGCTTGGAACGAATTCCTGAAATAATAAAATACACTGAGTAGCAGTTACTGAGTCTTCCAGTTATTTTATGCTCCCCCCTGCCCTGCAAAAACGAAAAGAAAAAAAGGAAAAGTGAGGTGAAAAAAAGTGGAGGAGAGAATGGAGTGAGGAAGGGAGGCAGAAGATAAAAGTGAAAGTCATATCCTTTTCTTTAATGTGTTATTGGAACACTCTGTGCAAAAATATGCTGGGCTCCTAAAAGGCATTACGACATCAACGCATCTGAAGCTTTTGTATGAATGTATCCCAGTCCAATTTTGTATGACAAATTATTTCCAAGCAATTAAGAATATTTATAATTGTTTTCTTTGGTTGAAACTTTCTTCTATTTCCAAATTTCTTTCAAGCTAATGTTTCCTATAAAGCCTGAACAGCCGTCATTTTGAAAGAATTCTGTCTTAGTCATGTGAACTGCTGCTTGCAACCATCTTTTTCTGATAAATTTAACATGTGCACAGTACAGCCTTTATCTTCAGTATTGGTACGTTTTAAGGTATCATTATTTCATTGTGGAGTTCCCCCTTTGCCCCCCAAGTCTTTCTTGGAAGAACTCCAAGAAACAGTTTCCATGATTAAAAACAATATAGATGAATATTGCAGTGGTGCTGAGCTGCAGTATTTCTTTCCTTTCTTTGCTCTCTTTAATTCCCTCCAAGCTTTCCCCTCTTAGCATGAAACCCTATACTTCTTGGTAAATGAAACATAAATGGTTCAATTGCCTAGTCATATTTCTACGGTGGAGAACATACACATGGAGTTCCTGAAAAAAACCAGTATGCTAGCAACTGCTTAAGAAGCTAAAGGATCATTATGCAGTGAATCCATGACAAAAAGTTATTCTGAATACTAAATTTGAGATACAAATGTGTGTGTACTGTAAATGTCTTGTGAAGACTCAGAAATGCGGATGTAGTAGTTTGTCAGTGGAGGTGGTTTTGTGGAAATGGGCAATTGCAGTAAGAACCAACTTTCCTTCTCCGTTTCACACAAAGCGAGAGGTAGCTGCTGATACCATTCAGCATGCTTTATTTCCCTTTTGGTCTTTTTCTTCCTTCACTTAAGGGAATCTGGGGTCTTACTATCTGACTTATGGAGGTGCTGTTAATTATTTAAACCTTTCATCTTTCTTTAATTTATGTCATAGTGTAAGCATAAATTCCACTTTTTATCTGTTTCTCATCAAGCTGCATTTCTGTCATTGTTTGTAAGCCTGAGGATAGACAAAACTGTAAAATTAACTGTGCTTCAGTCCTTGAAAGAAAAAAAAACAGATAAAAACAATCTCCTCAGGACTCAGTGCCTCTGGTAGTTGATTAGTCCCTGCAGTAGGGAAAATTAAATTTTGTGGTTGAGACCCAGCATGCTTGGATGGTTTAATAATGCTGTGGCCATCATCCAATGGCTGACAACCAAGAACTGAGGTACTTTCTGTTCTTTACTCCCTCATGCAACACCTGAAAATCCCGGGGCGAATCAAACAGCAAATTAAAGCTCAAAAAACCCCCTCACCTGCAAAGCATGTATAAGGAACTAATTTTAATGCTTTCAAGCTGAAGTCATTGGGACAGGATCCCAAAAAAGAGCGACAAAGGTATCTTGGTAAGTTCTTAAAACACCTTTTTCAATTTCTTGTAGCTCCAACTGTGCTTGCTGTTTTAATGTATTTCTGTTTCCAGTGCATGTATCAGTCAGTCAAAGCCAAGTAGCTACTAAAAGCAATCAAGTCACATGAAGCATTTCAAAAAGCCAAATCAGTGATTGTGACTGAAGATATAAATGAAAACTGTGGCTTCTCAAAAGTAGTTGTGTGAGGAATTTCCTTCCAACAGCTAAGCCCAGTCCAGCACCCAGTGTGCACTCTCTGCTGCATCCTGCTTCTTAACTGGCAGGGTGGTGATTTGCACAACGCATACATAGCCTATGCATCGGGGCTGTCCCTGTGGATGACTCTCTGGTAGCTATGTCTGCCAAGGGAAAAATGGTTTTGTTACCTGGCAAATGAAAAGTCAGCTGTAATGACATTGGCTCTGTTATTCTGAAGATAAAAAGCAAGAAGGGTTCAGTGAAGTGTAAGGCTGGATTTGGATTATGCTATGTAGAGAAAATTCTCAAAACAAAAATAATAAGAAATTACATTTTTGTGGCCTCTATAAGGTTTTTGCTACATAGTTTTTAATAAAAAACAGGAAATTTGGATGGAAGGAAAACAGCCATTTTATACTTCAGTGCTGAGAACATGGTGGATATTTTTCTTCCTAAGGCAAATACCTTTAGATTCACAGTTTTGGCAAGTTCTGGTTGGAATTTTGCCACTTTTCCCCTTTAATGCCACATTTGCTGGGGAGAAAGGTGACGTTTTCTTTTGGATCAGATATATTCTCAAAATAATCTTGAAGAAACAGTCATCCTCTTTGTTCTGGTTTAGACTGAGGCTTCAGTCACAAAGAGACCAATTTCTCCTTTTATCATTCACTGCAGTATAGTATCAGGAAGCTGCGGTACAAGTGTTGACTTAAGAACTACATTCTGTTGCAGTTTCTTGTTAGTGTTTTGATTGAAGCAGGATGGGGTGGAGGAGCGAAATGAAGCCATGTACTTTAGTGGTAGTTCCTTCAGTCAGATCTCCATTTGTAGCCTTTGAAATTGTTTCCCTGAGTTTAAATTCTGTTTATTTGGAATGCTTGGGAAAAAAACCCCTACACAATCACACTGTTCTGCTTGTTAGTCTGTCTGTGCCATCATATCTAACAGTTTTGCAGCCAGTGGTCAATTTCAGAAAACTTGAGAAAGAAAGGGGAGTATCAAGGGTATTATGTCTTCAATGACTTTTCTCAAAACAGGCAACTGCATCGGGAAGACAGAAATAAAATTTTATATCTGAAGGATAAGCAATTGCAACTCAGTTCCCTTTCTGTATTGAGAGGCTACCCCACCAACAAATCTGACTGGCCAAGTGAAGTCAGAGACTAGCCTGAATCTGCTATTGCCTGTGTGAAGTCTGGCTAACCAACCTGGAAACAGATGCAGAACAGAGCTGAGAAAAGCACTTATGTGGAACATTAAAAAAAGCTAAGGGCACTGAGAGATTTGTATTTATGAATTTAAAACACAGACTTACAGAACTGAGCTGGGTTTTTGTAAAGATGTTCTTTGAAGGCATTTCTACACCGTACAATTGGACAGCCTTGCATTAGGAAGTAACTGAAACCTGAACTCAGATTTTACCTTCTAAAGTCTTTCTGCTTCATATCTTTAGGGAGCTGAATACATGGGCTGGTGCTCAGCAGGTGCCCAGGTCTAAAATATTTAAAATCCCAGTCTGGAGATGAACTTTGTAGTTTAATACTATTTATTACTTACCTAGATAGGTATTCATCTCACTCTTTCCTTATGGCCAGCCCTTTGCTCTATCAAATACCCTCACAACTGCTGTTTTAGATAGGAATGTAATGCCATCCTCATTTCACAGGTGGTGCGTCAAGAACAGGACAGTGTAAGGGATGTTCTCAAGGTTGTACAAGGCACACGTGACACAGATTAAAATGTCTGCCCTGAATGCAAGTCAACAACTTAATCTGATGTGCCAGTTTTTTTGGGCCAGCCAGGCTCTCTCTTGTGGTGACTTCTGTGCCTCAGGGGTCTGGTAGAGCGATTAGAAACAAAGGACTCCTACAGGAAAGCAGAAGACCTCAGCTCCCACGAAGTCAGTGTGTAAAGCAGTGTTTCATCCCCATGTACATGTGGACCAAAGTACACAGTTTGAAAACCACACAGTCCTACCCCCGCCCCTTTTCTTATGTTAAAGTGGTGGGGTTTTTTAGTTTAATCCCTTTGTTGATTTCACTGCTAGTTTCTATAAGCAAGCAGCAAGATTTCAATATTCTGTTCTGACACGTTTTGCCCAGTTTAGACAATGTTCTTATATTTTTACTCAGCCTTCTTTTCCTTGTTAAGTTTTTACCCTAATGGCAGTCCTGATTTCTCTGTCACTCAGAATGGTTGATGTTGTACATACTCCCAAGGGCATTTGCTAGTGCAGTCATTCCTCAAACTCTCAGAACTATTGGTAATGCTGTTTTCACAACAGTGATTTGCATTCAGTCTAGAATGAAGTCCAGTACGTGCCCGCAACATAAAATGTGCTCGTTATGAATGAAGTATATGCAAAACCTCTTAAGAATTCACCCAACATAATTAGATACACCCTGGTTCATCTAAATGTTATCCAAAGGCTAAATATCTGAAGCTTTAATTGAAAAAGCTCATTAACTTTAAATACAGCTAAAGTTGTTGAAAAAATCTCAGTGGAAATAGTAGATTCTCCGTGAAGACCAAAAATAAAAGCATTTGAGTCTGAAGCTATTAATCATAAAGTTGACTTGCATATTTGTGCTACTTTTGAAGTAAGTCTGAGTGCTTAATTAAAAAAAAAAAAAAAGGAAACTTGTGCATGCATGCTAACTAAATTTTGCTATTTTGTTGCATGTTCAGTGGATCTCAAGTACTTAAAGGAGCCCAAAATAAAAAGACCTGCTCAATGTAGGAGCACAGTAGAAAACTCGAAACGAACTGATGATTATGTGTGATACTTGTCCACAAGTATTAAAACAATAACCCTTATTGAACATCACATGGCACATAAGCCACCATCAGAATAACATTCAAAATGTGTATATATGAAATCTGTTATCACAGCCAATAGAATTTAGTACCCAGAGGTAAACAACCCTTAATAAAATAAGTAGTCTAGTGTGCAATGATGCAACCAGAGAAAGCTTGTACAACATGGATTGTTTTGACAGTAAGCCTCCATCTTGAACAGAAGTGAGGGGAGAATACCAGTCAAAGGTGAGATAGTAGAGTTGACAAACTTGCATAATCTTTACATGTGCTACAGAATGACCAGGATTAGCTGACACTATCACTTGACTTTCAGAAATATTATTGGGTAAAAAACCAGCCTGATTGATGCAAAAGTATTTGGTGTGATGTTGATGTAACTGACATGGAGCAGTTTATTACTTGTGAAATACAAGCAGAAATACAACTTTCACAGCTTCTTTAATATTCTTTTTATCCTTCTCTTGTGAACTAAAGCAGAAATGAAAATCAACTTGTGCTGTTACAGAAGTGATTGTGAAAGTGGCAGCAAGGCAGATTCAACACTACAGCTCTTTTTTTTGTTATTCAGATGCACATGAATTATTCTGGAAGCATACACCAGAAAAATTGAAGAATTGTTAGGCAATGTTGGTAAAGTGTAAATGTGCATTATAGTGTCTGACAAATCTGGATGGGAATTTCACAAGGATTTAAAAAGGCATTCTTAATATCTGGCAGTATTCTTCTACCAGTTTTTATGTGCCAAACCCCTGAACTATGACAGTGATCAGAATTCATTTAAAAATTACTCTAGCTCAACCTAAGCAATCAAGAGTCATTACTTTCAAATTATTTCTGTAGGAAAACAGTTAATATAGGACCAGGCTTCAAACCACAGTTGTCCTCCCTAAAAGGAACAGCCTTTGTCATTAAAATAAATATAACAATATCCCAACCCAACCTCCCTTCTCCCTTCCTTTCCCAAAGAATCACCTATTAGAAATATATTCTGAGATAGATATATATAATAGGTCACTGTAATACACTGTACAAATAATAGTTAGTAAAAATGAAAGTAAAGATAATTGTTTGCAGGAACTTCAGTTTTAAAACCACAAAAATGTAGTGAAGTCATAAGAATCAATAGTATTAGAACAGAATCTTTACTTTGCTGATTTTTACATAGTATTAAAACCCCAGAAGGAAAATGGATAGCCATATTTTGACTTTTGTTAAAATTCATTTTCGCACCTCCTAAATGAAAAGACAAAGCATGAGTTAAAGTCTTAATACAAACTAATAAAAATAGACACATACAAAATATTATTTAAAAAAGTTATAAACTACTACATAAATGTGCTATTTGTTCTTCAGATAATTAAGCCATTCTCATTATTTTTAGTGATAGAGGAGCTTAACTTATTTGTCCTGAAGCTGGCAGTCCTGCTATTTTCTTTCATGTTGCTAATTTTCACACATTCAAACTCTCAAAAAAATATTGTACCTTTATAAGGATAGTCATACATAATTCATGGCTTCTAAATAATGTTTGGGTTTTTTCCTTATAGTCACATGTTGTGAAAGTTAACGAGTTTTAAGACTGCTAAAAATTTATACTAAATAGATTCAGTGGCTGTTTTTTTAGTAGATATTTAGTAGACTAAGTAATTAGTAGATATTTTAAGGACATTTGACTGATGCTGTATTTAAACCTGTCACATAGAAACTGAGATCAATATTTATAATTGTGCATGCTTACAGTTAGCCTCTAAGAATTGTTCTGAGTGCATGCAGAATGCATGTATTTCATCACAAATTTTAGATGCTTATAGCATCTTAAATCAGGCTGCTTACTTTACTGCCCAGACAACTAAACTAGTGCCTAATTAGAAGCCTCCAAAATAAGTGACCTCTTATTTTCTGTAATCCTGAGGGAACAATGAGTGAATTTGTAAATGGGATTGCTAAACCTAATCTGTGGTTCAGAGAGGTTGCTTTTACTCTCCTTCTTAGCCGATTTTTAGTTAGTACTCATTAAACCAGTCCTGTTCATGAAAATATTTGAAGAAAAGGCAAATGCAGGTATTTTCAGTTGTTTTTGATGAAGTCTCTAGTTATATCTAATCTTCATACACCCAGTTACTTGGTTGGAATGTGACAAGAAAAGTGAACATAAAGTCTATTGGGCAGTGAAAAAATCTGGCTTATGTCTTTCTCTTGTAGGGAAGGAAATCAAGTAATTTTCAATCTGGCATTCTTGTATATAGGCAAATATAAAACTCTTTCCTGTTTAAAAACATCCAGGAAAAATACTTCAGGTATCAAAAATTTGCTGGACTGATTTATTGACTCTCTTGTCACTCTAAAGTGGGTTTTGGTCTCTCTTCTCTTGGGAGAGGTTGTTGGGGTTTTTGGGCCACTGTTTCTGTTTGTAAGATGAAGCCCCCGACTGGTAAACAGAAACTACACCTGTTACCATTTGACCAGACTAAACACTGGATTCAAGATGAAATGATTGCAGAAGTGCTGGTCTTAAACATGTATCATGGGAGCTGGTTGACCAAAACACTTCACAAGTACATTTAGAAAAGTTACAATTAAGGAGCTCACTTCTACCATCATGCTCAATTTGCAATCAATTTAAGGGGAAAAAGCCCCAAATTTAATGACTACTTTGATTCAAGAGTGTTTTTTATCCACGTGTAGTCAAAGTGAGACAGTACTTGCCTTAAGAATGGAAAGTTACTTATACAGAGTTCCCCAAAGATATTACTTTCAGGTAAACATCCAGCCCTCTTCCCTCTTGAAGGATGTTTTATTTCTTTTTCAGTTAAAGCTCAGGTTGCAAAGGAACTGGGTGTGATATTTACATGCCTCAAGGTAAATGTAATAATACACACCTAAACAGTTTTGCTGAAAGGTAAATCCTTACCTAATCAAACCAGAGATCACACCCCCTGCACCATAAAGTGGAGGCTCTTAAGACCCAGAAAATGTCCAGAAAAATTGCTGATTTTGGAATAGTGTGCCTTTAGACAAAGAAAAAGAAATTTTCTGGACACTTAGTTATTAGCATTAAAAAGCTCATGCTCTTTTTTGGACAAATGTTAAAATAAAAAAATGTTTGAAGCATTGCATGAGAAGGATTGTTCTGTACAGTCCTCAAGTTACCAGGGTTTGGTTTTGTTTTGTTTTGTTTTAATGCTTTATGAGGTTTATTGCATGTGTTTCAAACAACAAATGCCTGCCTGAACCCTGAAACTGCCTTTGGAGGTGGGACTGGGATAATACAAATCCAAAAGGAATAATTTTTTTCCTAATTTTAAAGTGAGCTTTGAGAAAATGCAAACCAACAAACAATGTAATGAATGCTGGTTGTCTAAAATATGATTGATAACTTACAACTTTGTGCAAGCTTTATACCAGCAAGACTATCACTTGCTACGGTTAGTATTGATGACTGGTTTAAGCTATAGTCCTGGTTGGTCTGGTATGTCATGCTGTGTTCCAAGGAGCAACACTTGCTACAGGGAGTAATGACATGATGGAAAGGAAGGTGACTGGGGAGAGAAATAAATATGAAAGCAGGTTGCTGGAACTAATGAGTAATCAAGCAGTATTAGATTTTTCATGTGAGCTCATTCTACAACAAGTGTTGAACAGCAAGGAAATCTGTTTCAGATTAGATGTCCTTGACAGCCAGTCTGAACTCCCTCCCTTGTCAAAAAAATAGGATTTGAATTTTGCACAGCATCTTGTGGAGTATTGTTACTACAGAGCCATTGACTTTCCAAACCATGTTTTTGTTTTAAGTAGTGCTGTCTGAAGGCATTGATGGGTTACAAGAACAAATGGGTGTCTAGAACTGGATTAAATACATGTATTTGAACTACAGAGAGGTTCTCTTTGTTCACTATGAGCACAGTTGCTAGTCCAAGAGACTTAAAGGGGTAACAAGAACATCCTAAACAGTCCATAGCAAATTCTAAAAACCAGAGTTTGCTCTGAAAAGCAATATGGTGAAAACTGCTGCTCTCCAATTTCTAAATTAGATCTATTCTCTGTCTGAAATCAGCTGTATCCACACTTTTCTCGCTGACCATAAGGTAATATTTTACTATTTAATGTGTATGTGATTTGTAGCTAATGATAAAAGACACAAACAAATAAGTGTCTGTATATGAAACAGAAACTGAAGAATAAGCTGGGGGTTTTTTTCTAATTTCATTCCTTTTTCTGCACTAAATAAAGATCTGCAACTGTAAACACTTAATTAACAATTGTGTTGATAATGCATGAATCATGCAAGAAACAAGCTTATTGTCTCTTAGCTGGATCAGTTTCTATGAAATAAAGAGAAGAATAGGTCTGTTTATGTTCAAAAAACAAAGCATATGTAACTCAGTGCAAACATGAAGCAGTTCTGTTACATACACGCCATTTTTACAGACTTTCTTCTGATCATAAACACAATTTAAGATGTAATTTATGGAGCAAAGTGGTAAACTCCACCATGTAATAAATGAAACAGAAAAAGACAGATTACGACCTTCTTGTTAAAGTCACTGAGCCAAATTATGGTCTGATACACATGTACAATGGGAGCTGCTTCACCATCTGTGAAGACAGGAGATGGCCTTCATATGCAGATGATAACCAAAACCAGGTGATGAGGAAATGACCAAGTGGGTTTATAACTTTCTTCTTCAATGATCACCCCTTCAAAATAATCTGTATTTTTCTCATTTGTCTGCAGCAGTAACAAACTGACACTAACAAATATCAGAAGGAAGAAGTAGAAGGAAAGGACATAATATTGATATGAAGGAGAAGTGCTGTTAATCAGACGTGTCAGGCAGGTGGCCTTTGAAGCAGGCAGGAAACCATGGAGGCTAACTACCCACATTTTGCTTCATGTTGTGTTGTTGGGAAAGGTAGCTGAGAGTATTTGGTGTCAGGCTACTGCAATTAACACAATTTTGGTCATGACTGGCCGTCAACTCTATACATTCCCATGGGTGAAGACAGGACCAAAACTATCTCTAGCGAAGACTTCCTTCATCCTGGTCTACAGCAGTGTTAAAAAAATACTGGTCCCCTAGAGGTTGTCTTTTATTGTTTTGGACCAGATAGGAAAAACTGCTGGAGAAAGTAAATATTGACTTCCTCAGGTTCTTTAACTTTTGATAGGGTCATATCTTTTACATACGAAAAATAAATGTCTCGCAGGAGATAACGAAAGCAAACAGGCTTGGCATGATTAGTAGCTATGACTTATAGTATGCACACAGAAAATTGAAAAGTGATATTCCTGGAACAGTACTGGTCTGGGCTCTTAGGATACTTGGAGTCCTGGAATTGAAGATGTCTCTTTACAAGTGTTCATAGTTTAGAAATAAGTGAGGGTTCTTGGCTATTGGTTTCACAGTCCTGACCTTGCTTGAGGCTCTGCGGTCAGGAGAAAAATCACTCCCTGCCATGGGAAAGGGCATTGGCCAAGGTAATCTGTTGTGTATATTCCACTGATGGAAACAAGATATCCCAGTCCTAGCAGCTATACCTAAAGGAGCTCATATACCTTGTTCCTGCTTGACCTCAGCTGTTATAGGCCCATCTTTTGTTTAAGCTTCTCAATACAAGGTACAAGTAGTCGTGCAGCACATGGTATCCACTTTTCTGTAGTACCTTGTGTTACTTCTACCCTGTTTTCTGATTACCTGATTTTTGAGATGCTCCTCCATTCTAAGTCCTCCTCTAGTTAAACTGGAATAAATATAGGCATTGTGCATCCCAGGATTTACATGAGATTTTAAACCAGAAATATCATAGAAAATACCTTACATGGAAAATCCAGAAGTTTTCATTCTCTCCACCAATTCACCATAAAGCTATGAATCAGCAATCCGAAATGACTCTGAAGACATGATAAAAATCCCATCTTGTGCTACAGATGCTGGCTGATCTGAGGTATGTCACTTAGTTTACACAACTTTTTCTTTAAATCAGGATAACACTTCCCTACCACAAATGCATGTGGTGAGGATGAAACTGATTAATGATTACTACTCTCTTGAATATTGGGAATCAGACAGTCCAGTGAAATGAAATGAACTGAGATAAAATGCAAACTGCACAAGTACATAAAACAGCCTGAAAATATTTCTAAACTTCTACCTGCATAACCTGCTAAATTTCCTTAGTTCTGTGTCCATACCTAGTATTATTTTCATAGCTCTCCCACTGATTGAGTACAGAGCCCCTGTTAAGTCAGATGAGGACTTCGTACTGCTTCCTAGTTAATGACACCAGCCTCACTTTGTGCACATGCTTCTGTATGCTTGCCACTGTACACAGTCTGTAAAGTATACTCAGAATGTTCGATTATGTTCAATGCATACGTAAGGGCATGGTAGACATAATAATATAAAGCAGGAACACTGCAAAGACTACAAGCACAGCTAGAGGCAACAATTGCAATCCTTAGAGTGGGATCTTGCAGTTGCTGACATCACTAAGAGAAGTATCAAACCACTTAAATGAAGTCTGGGAATTACTAATGACTAGATTTGTTCAGAGCTGGAATTCGCAATTACCTTCATCTGCCTTACAATATTAGTGTATTTTCCTATTGAATCCTAGATGAGATTTCTGATTGTTCAGTATACTACTGAAAGCTGTACCCTTATTTCAAAACATGCATATAACTTTCAGACTCTGATGATACACTGGTATGAATGTGTTTCAGTAACACTGAGAACACTTGTCCATTTCTTATCCATTTGGGAAAAAAAAGATGTGAATATTTGAGAGTGCATATTTAGTTTGCAGAAGCACATACTCTTTAATCAAAATATGTTTATAATCACCAGATGTGATGAATGTATATTTGTAGGTAACTGGTCTGATTTAGAAAAGAAAGGAAAACCTTAAAAACCTCATATATCATGTCTCTATCTCCTCTGAAATAGCAGTGTGAGTGTACCCTGGGAACAGCTGCAAGATCATTCTGATGGTCTGATTCAGATTTCATAGCAGTATAAATCAGAAGTTACTCTGAGTATGCTAACCACTGAATAGTTTCCAAAAAACCTTTTTTTTTTGTTTCTTTTGTTTTAGCTTTTGATAAAATGAAATTTTGAGAAAAAAAACACTTCCTACTAATTTTTAAATTTTACTTAAATCTTACATAATTGCTTCTGCTGAAAAATGTTGATTTCTAATTGGAAATATGTAGGGGTTTATTAGTGTTTTTCAGGGCATAAGAAAATGAGCAGAGGGGGAGGAAAAGAGAGAGGGAACATGTTCAGACCAGCTCTAACAATGGAGTTATGCCAGTCAAACAGAGAATGAGGATTCATGTTTTCTTCTAACTGGAAGTCATGATCATACATAATGTTGTGCTAACAGCAGGAATGTTATTTTAGAAAATGGCCCCTGAAAAAAAGTTCTTCATCATTCTCAGCTCTAGAGGTTTAGATATTCATGTGTTAGTAAACAGGTTCGCATCTTACAAATGCTGGGAAAACAGACACAGTAGCTCCTTAGTGAAGAGTAATACTTGTGTCATTTCCATATCACTGATTGTACTGGGATAGTGCTGCTTCTGTTCCTTCACCTCTGATTACTCCAGGATTGGAAGCAGTCAGTCACTATATGTTTGGCAGCTGCAGGATCCAGATGTGCAGCCCTTGGAATGAATCTCTCTGGCAGTGGCAGCTGGCTACCACTTTCCCTTTTCTGTTTTTCTCAGCAGATGTGATATGATTCTGCTGTACATCACACCAACGTTATTCATTTTCACACCATTTCTTGTAACAATGGGGAACTGACTCACTGTGGCATGTTTTTGATGTGGGAGAGGAACAAATTATACACAGAGGTCCTGTTTCTCTTGCCTACGTTGCTTTACCTTCTTTGACCTGACTGGATTTAGCCTTGATTTAGACAGACTGAGGAGAATAAGGTTCCTAATGCATGGTAATCCTACACCAGTGACAGAACAAATTCAGCCCTCCTCTCTGTCTTTTAAATAGTGCAGAAAACTCCAGTCAACTTTCAGAAAAACTAACCTGGACAGTGACTAGGACTGAGAAGGAGATTCTTATAACTTCTGAAACAGTTTGCTAGCAGACTTTAAACCCGAGTTAAACTAATTCAAGTAGCACTGGAATGGAAACAGTTGACTCAGTCATCCTGTAGAATATGGATGGGGATGAAATGGAACAGCTTGTGTAAAAAAAGGCATAGATAAGGCACAGTGATTTTAAATTAGGCTACAAATACATTTTTGGTACACCAACATTAGGGAAAAAAAGCTTTTAAACTCATTTCTGTCCAGAATGACTAAGAAGTAACATGAAGAGCAGAGCCCCGGAGAATACTGTACCATGCTTATTACTCTGTGGCACTAGGCACTGACTAGTCCAGATAATCTAACCATGAATAATCCAGAGTTGACTGCACACATGTGTATTGTGTAGTCCTTTGTTCAGGCTTATTCTCTTCTTGGATTGTGATCAGTTCAACCACATGCAAAACAAGAATGAATTGGACCTAATTCTGCTGGGTTTTCTAATTAAAATCAAGCTTTAACTGAAATTTATTAGGGAAAGATAAAATCTCACCAGTCATTTTCTGTTAATAGCAGGGGATGCTGTGAATTTCTGGGCTCTTCAGTAACTGTTCTTATGACATATGCAATTGAATTAGCAGGATTGTTGTCTGCAGTTTATGTTGGAGTATGCACTAGTCATCTCTGTCCCAGCTGCTTCATCTAAAAAGGAACTGAAAGGGGAAAAGTAAATGCATAGATTTTGTTTGTAAATACATGATCCTAGATAAAATTGGAATACTTGTCATCCATTATTCTGGTGGCCAGTTTTGATTCTCACAGAAGTAATTTCTCCATGGAGGAATATTCTCCTTTTCCCTCTGCATATGGCAAGTGTCTCACACTGGTGACTGACAGTGAGTCAACTCTGAAGTCCCAAATGCATGGTTATATATGATCAGGGCATGGCTGCCTGCATATAACCAACCCAGATTCATTCTTTGCTTTTGACTTACAGAAGTAAGTCTTGAAGTACAGACTCTATGTTTTTCTTCACATCCTATAACACAGCGTGTTAATAAAAGGAAAGAGCAGACATCACTAGCTTTGATACACAGACATGAAATACCACTCTGGTGTCTCACAGGGTTTATTAGGAAATAGTTTTTACTCTGCATGGTAAATTTGGCAGCTGCTGTCTCCATTTCCTGATTCCTTTTATTTTATTCATCTTATGTCTTTTTGCTGGCTACCCAACTCTGCAAAGTTTTGAGTCCGTATCTTGACAAAGATTCTAAGGGCATCCATCTGCTACCATGCTTTGCAGGAGGGTCTGTATGCAACTGCTGAAGACCAAAAGCTCAAGAAAGTCTGTTTAAATGATTTTTTAGCATGTAGCTTTCTTTAATTGTTTGAGCTACATCCCAGCAGAAAGACCTGAGCAGTAAAATCAAGTGGACTATCAAAAACTTTTTTTTTCCCCAGTTCTAGTTGTAAATTTGAATTGTGAGTGTTCCCATTTTGCTGTCCTGGACTAGTAGATAAGAGGTAGATCTCTGCTTTTTTAAATTCTGGACAATATGCTGGAGGCCTGTTGGCTTTTGACTAGTTATGAAAATGAGGTGTGTGGAAGAACTTAACCAGGCTTTTCCACTAGAATTGCTTCCAAGCTGGCACAGGTAGAAGTTATGTGGTTATGGCAACATCGTACATTTTGAAGGTACACAGTGCTGAATGCAAAAAAAGAAAAAAAACAAACAGGAAAAAAAAAAGGAATAGAAAGAATTTTTTTTTCCCCAACATAAATCCTTTTTTATCTTTAGCCATTTTAAAAGAGTGGAGGAGGAAGGAATGGAAGACTCATTTACTTTGCTCTTGATTAACCTTTTATTGCCCCAACATAAATTGCCAGTGATCTTTATTTTGTTTTCTCTTTTATTCAGTTTTCTCTTTCTTATTTTAAGCACCACAAAATCTCTAATCTCTCTTTGGGCAGGCTTTAAAAGATGCTATATAAAAAGTAATCAGAAACATTAAGAGGTCTAAATTTGTCAGATTAGTGTTAAACATATACGATATTATTTGAGTCAACCTAAGACAGTGAATTCCGCTTTGTACTATCAATAAGCCTGAGACTTCTGCTGGTGCTTATGTTATGTTCCTTACCTCCCTATTTTGTAAGGATAGTATGTTTATTGGGTGGTAGCAGAGAGGGAGAGTTAGCATTTTCAGTTCTGTACAAGAGCACCGCTAAGGAAAGACAGTTCTCTTTACATACAAAATAGCTTTCTCACTCTGCTCACCAGCTTCAAACTCAGCTCTCATGCCCTAGCAGACTCGGAGATGATTAGAGTAGCAGGGAACAAAATTACAGTTTGATGCTTTCATCAGTTTATTCTCAAAGGCCCACGAATAACAAGTTATGCTTTTCTTTCTGTGCAGAGTTCTATGAGATTAATTTTCCATGTCTTTTTAGGATTTTTTGCCTGCAAAGCTTCTACGTCTGGAACAAAAGAGAGCCCCCTAATTTCTTTCTTTCACCCTGAACAAGATCATAGCCTAAGTGTGTGTGGGGAGAGGCATGTTAGTAATAAGAGAAGGAAATAGGGTCACCTTGGGCTATGACACACAGTCCAGATGAGATTCAAACAGAGAACGGTAGTGACGATTTTTGAGAAAATTGGGTGATGGGACTTCTGCAATGCAGAGTCTGATCTGGGCTTGGCTGAAAATACCAAAAAGCTTAGGTCAGTGCTGCAAGGTTCAGTGCTTCTAAACATATATAATAAGGGAAAGCTGCTGTCTTGCCGTTTGTCCCTGCTTAATAAAGTTTTTGAGCCGTATTTCCTGAGGACATACAAACCTTCCTAAAGGCTACCTGTATTTCTGATATATTTTACAGTTAATTCAAGAAAATGTATATTTTCAAATGCATATGGTTGTAATTGTCTAGCAAAATGGTTTCGATCTAGAAACAACTGGCAAAGAAAGGAGGAAAAAACTGAGAACAGTGCAGGCTCCAAGAACATTCCCAAAGGACAATATTTTCAACAATAAGAAGATTAACATGGGAAAATGAAAGGCACACACTACAGTCACAACCTTTTTAAGATCTGTTATCAGTTGTTCTAGGATTAAATTCTTCTGGAGACTCATTTTATTTGTAAGCATGAGAACGATTGACAGCTTTAAATGAGGGGTAGGTGTATGTCAGATTCTTGGCACACAGTCAGAGCTGCAGCTCTTGGGTGGTGTCAGGGAGGGAGGGAGGAACACAGTCCTGAAAAGACCTCTGTACCGCAAAAATTCCAATTGCAGCCCATTTCCCTAAGCATTTTTGTTACGTCTTTATACTGTCTTTTTTGAAATACATAATTTTCAAAGGCTGCACACATACAGTGTTATATAGATTGACTAGGTCAATGTGCTTTGCTCAGAAGAGTTTGTATGCTCTATTGTCTCTGCCACAGATTGTGGTAATGCTCTCTCTCGTGTTACAAGCCTTTATTTTTTAACAGGAGAACAGCTTTCTTTCCTTCTCTTTTTGTGTGATCATGTTACAGTTAACCCAATTCCACAAATAAAAGTAGTCAAACAGAAATGACACAGTGTGCTTACCCAAATACTTGGGGACTACACTGTCTTTTGTTATTGACAAAAATTTCATTAGAAGAGGATTCCAGTTCTGTTTTACTGTAAGAGACTGGGAGAGCGCAGTAAGTATTGGCTAGTCTCTCTGCTGATTTTCCAAATGCAGTTCGGTCTAGGACATAACATGCACAGACAGCAAGCACCAAAACCAGACACACAGAAGGAACTCAATCTCAGTACAGATAAGTTTGAAATAATAATAAAAAGAGAAAATAACATTTTGCAGTCATCTAGCACAGAGTAGTTTACCCTGGCATGAACCTTGGTCTAATGATGAAATTATATTTGGCACTGCACTCAATGACAATGGCGGCACTGTAACCCTGTGTGGTTTATACATTTGCCTAGTGCTTTACTTGGGACAAAGAATTTAAAACAGAGGCAATGCAGAAAAAATAAATGAGTAGGTTTAAGTTTACTGTAATATAAATACACATACACATTGCTGCAGATGTTATTCATTGGCAAGTGCTGCCACATAATTATGCTGTGAGCTTTATAATATTTTAATGAGTTTTACCCTAAATAGCAATGAAAATGGAACAATAAGAAGCTCTCAAAGAGTAAAAAAGTTTGGGGAGAGGGGAAGGCCATTAGGTATTTTCTTTTGGGAATGATTGTCTTTGGGGAAAAATACATAACATACATTGGAAACGTCAGGATTGAAATAATGTCTGAGTTTAGTAAAGCCAAATCAGCTCTAATACATGGGTATGCTGCAAAATAAGACTTGGGTTATTTATTTATTTATTCATTCTTTCATTCATTCATTATTTGTACAGTATATTCGTGCTAAAAGAAAGTAAGAAAAGGTGCTAGTGTCATTCAAGTTGGGTTTGCATTTTAATGCTCGGGAACTCTTAAGTGGCATTGTGACAATAGTGCTGCTAATATACTGTGCCAATTAAAGTCTTAAAATAAATAATAAAACACTTAATATTTATTGTAAATGTCATGGTGATTTAAGCATTGTTATACGTAGATCAAAAATCTTTGGGGATGCATGGCAAGGCAGTCAGTGAAGTGTTTTGAGTTATTCTAAAAAAACCCCACCACAAAACCAAACCCAACTTGACTAGGGAGAATTCCAGCAAAAAGTGGAGAAATCTGATAACCACTCTAATGCTTATCAATTTAATTCTAATGATCTATGAAAAAGATCTCTATTCTCCCCTGGATTTGGCATGCCACCAGCTACCTGAGCAAACAAAAAAACCCAAATGTTCACCTCCTCCCACCCAAAGCAGTGTAATCCACTTGGATTTCATTTCAGCATATCCCCCATTATGAACTGTTTTCACAGACCCCTCTGTACCTCCTGCTGAGGCAGTTTTAAGCACAGGAAATCTGCTTTTTGTTTGGGCCTCCTCCCAGTGGATTTGTGGGATTCTTGCTGTCAATTGCACTGGAAGCCCTTTCTCCTGCCAAGGGATGGGATAAGCAGGCAGGCAGCAGCAGGGTGGGCACAGTGTCTTCCTGCAGTTGGTCCTAGCCAGCAACCCTCCCGTCCTTGGCTGTCCTTTGGCTACAGGGGAAGGGACCAGAGCTTCCTCCCTGGGTGTCTGTGGGAGGAAGCTGGGGGGCCCATGGCCTTGATCTGCTGTAGCCACTGGAAGTGCTCATGATGGTTGAACATGGCAATGAAATCCTAGTGGATTATTGTGATGCAAGACTGAGATCAAGATGATTTGGGTTGAAATGGCTGAATCCTCAGTTTACCTTGGGATAACACATGTCTCTCTTCCCAGCTTTCTCTGCTCTGATTCTGAGCCAAGTCAGAGGATAGAAGCACCGACTGTGCAGAGATCATCCAGCAAAGTCCTCACTGCCTCTTACTTCCTGAAATTGTGCCTGAACTGACTGGTGAGCAGGGCTGTACCAATTTTGCTTTTATACACTCTCAAACCTCACACAGGGATACATGGAATAGAAAACTGTTGTAATTTGACTCTTGAAGTCTGTATTTCTACAGAGGAAAGTGTAATATCTGCAGTTTCTTCCCTTCTGTAGGGCATTTGCAAATACACTTAGGTGTGTAAAAGAAAAGGAGGAGATTTCCTGGACTGGAAGCTCTCTGAAGTAGCTCACGTACCATCAGGGGATCTATATGTTCCAATGTCTGTGGGTAAAACTCATTCCAAACCTGGGGTATGGAATATTGGTGTGTCCTCTGCATCCTACAGGGAAACACCAGAAAGGAAGGAATGGCAGGCCTGCCATCTTGGAAAGACACAAGAAGAGGGAGAAAAAAGGCCCTAGGACATTTACCATTTCCATACACATATTTTATACATCGCACACACAGAATGCAAAACTGTTTTTATTTGTTCACAAATCCCGACTGATATGTACAGGAGCATATCCTGAACAATAAGGTCAGGGTTTGGTTAACATGGAAGCCAAGGTTTGCCTGTACATTACATCCAACTTATTAATGGAGGAAGAGCAGGTGGCTAAAGTGACTTGTAAAACAAGGTGTAAAAAAAAAAGGAGTAGAGATGTGGGAAAGAATAAGGGTTGCTAGACGAAGATGGTTTTCAGACTCTGTTTCTGTTCATCCCTATTTTCTTTATTCAGTCACATCTTGAGGAAATGCTGATTTGTTCTGGCTGCGCTTGAAATCCTGAGATGCATTACAAGATGAAAAACAAACTTCTCTGAAATTCATCCAGCATAGATTTCTATAAATCAGTAGAAGGACACATGATTTCCACAAGCTGGCATAAGTTCTCCTCGGGATCCACCTCTTGGCACATTTTGATCCTGCCCATTAAACTGCTACTTAATTTAAAAGTACATGTGCACCAAATACTTTGGGAGGAAGCTGAATTGAACTTGCAGTCTATTTACAATGTTCTTTCTCTTTGACACTGTCTTTTGATCAAAGAATTTAAAAAGGTAATCTATCTAGGAAGCATGATGTAGGCAGCACAGATAGCTCTTCTTTTACTGGGGTGATTAATTTGGTGAGAAGTTTGAGAAAGATTGAGTCTGGTTTTACTGTACTTCTATTCTGAAGGCGTTTACCACAAATACAGCAATATCAGTGACCTACATGGACAAATGTGTGACAGAAGAGCAGAGGTCAGCAGAGGAATATATAAAAGCTGCAGAGGGATCAGGGAGGGGAATGGCATGTTTCTCATGAAGGTAAGATCTTCACTGATCTTTGTTAGCTCAACTCTGGGAGCTGTGGATATGTGAGAGCTATGGATGTAGTTGCTTACTAAGCAGTGGAAATAGTGTAAAATGTTCTGCCATGTTCTGTGATGCTGTCATGCATCTTTAGTATTGACAAACTACTGGTCAGGACAGGCTGGTTTATTAATGCTAAGCAATATTCTCAGTCCATGATGTTTTCACACTGAATTAAGCATTTTTTCTTTCATTGCCTTACAGGTAGCAAGAAATCATGACAGAAGCTGCGAGGTGATTCAGGAAAGATGACCATGTGTGGGTGTGTTTATATTGCTCTTCAGAGTACTAGATCAAAAGTCTTTAATCTTCTTGGTCTGAAAGCAAGATTTACCTTTTTTTTTTTGCTTACTATTTTTCTCCAATTTGAAATGTTCAGAACATAAGCCAGATATCAAACTAAACTTTTTTTTCTAAAATAAATTGTCTTTTTTTAAAAAAAACCAACTACATACATATAAATCATATTGCTTCAAAACTTTCCTTTTTTTTTTCCCCAAGATTGAGCATTTCAGACTCTGGTTTTCCTTTTTATCTTCTGTTATTTGTTGTCACTGAATGCAATATAGTGAATCCCACTAAGAACCTTCAGGGGATGAAGTTGCTGTATGTATGTTTTTCATTTGGTTTTGGTTTACTTTTTTCCATTTTGATACCTTTTAAAACTGCCAACTTTAGAAAGCTGCAAGGTGTTTATAGTAATAATGAAAAGTATATCAAGATGACAATGAAATCTGCACGCAGTCCTCCAGACCTTCTTCAAGCTAGAAAGGTTTGGAAACAAATAGAAACTGGAGAGTAGATTGTCAGAACTGAAATGGAGAAATAAACTGGAATCAGTATAACTGCCTAAACATTAACCCATGGACTGACTGTATGTAGTGACAAAGAAAGCAGACAACGACTGCTTATTTTAAAGCTTAAGATTTTTCAAAAAGTATTTTATGAAGCATGTCAGAAAGATGGAAGACTTCTAAAGCTCCTGTAATGGAAAATTTCATAAAAATTGGTTTCAAACCTTTTAGTCTACCTTAATAGAAGTGGCTTTATACTTGTTTACATCAGGACTGAATTTGCTGTCCTGATGTTTGCATTTATCTTTAGGCTTTTACTCACTTTTAAGAATTATGCAAGTTTTAAAACTTTTGGTAGAATACTGCTCTCTCTCTCTCTCTCTCTCTCTAATTATGTGTGTAGTATGATTCATAGTACAGGCACATATTTCAGGAAGCTGCATTGCATGATGGAACGAATTATCCTAACACAGCTGCCAAGAGCACCTAGTTGTTGAACTGGCCTTCAGCTTGCCACAGTGTCATAAGTCCAAATCTATGGACTGGGGCGGGGTGGAGGGGGGCAAGAATTTCTGGCTTCTTTTACAAGGTACCGGAGAACAGCTGGACTGTTAATTAAAGTATGTTTATCAGTAGATTTATCACCACAGATATTAATATATGTTTCTCAGGCCCCTACAAAGGATAGAAAGCTCTGTTGAGGATCTATGAAATATGCCTTCCTCTTTATTTAAATGTTCTCCTTTGAAGACTGCTGGATCAGTCCCTAACGAACATTAAGCTTGTTGCCATTGTGGATGACGAAGTACAAATTTATGGCATCATACAAGTTATCATGTAAATGGTGGACTTATACTTCTCTTTACTGTTCTTTTCCCTCTAAAATGTAAATTTTCCAGATTATTATTATTATTATTATTTTGCTGAAATAATGAAATTTGAAGAGATAGATCTAGTTTAAAGATATAAGCTGGCGTGCTTTGCCCTTATGATCCCAGTGTTCAATGATACTACATCAGCTTCTCTATAGCACATAGCTTTACTGTATTATGTTAGTCATGAGGGAATCATTGACTTCCAAAACAAAACACCCCTTCCCAGATCTTGTCAAAAGCCTTGATTTTAAACATCACAGTCCACTGGGAAAAATACAGTACTTTTCAATCTGTCCTCTCTAGAGCATACTGTGCCTGTTCTAATGTCTCTAACACAGTGATAATTTCTCTGTGTCTCTACAGTAGGAGAGAAGCATTAAAAGCAACAAGCAATGCTTTTTACGGTAGAGGCCATGTCTTTTTATGTTTACAGTGCATCCATTGAAATATCTGTTACACCTTCTGAATAGGAGTGTAGTACACATATTAAGTGATAACTCTCAATACAAAGAGTAAGATGTCATGGAAGCTTGAACTCATGGTTGAGGGAGGAAGAAATATTCCCCTTCCCTCCCCCTGCTCCATGCCCTACAGATCAATTTGTCTCTATTAGCTAAAGATGGATATCCTATAACCACATTTCTTTTCATCCTACTCTTGGGTGAACAACAATTTACAGTGGCCTTTTCAAAGAAAATAAAGGTCCACCTGACTGTTTACTAAGAGTAATTAAGAGAACATTAGAGACTCTTGTTCCATCCTCTCAACAATCAGTTTTTGTTTTGCAAATAAGTGAGGAGCTACATCATTTCCCAAGAGTCACCATTCTCCATCGGGTAGCATTTTTTGATTCAGTAGTAATTATCTTGAGATAGCACGGATTAAAAAAATGCAGCTAGAAAATTCAACACCAGAAGTAGAAATTCTGTACTGTTGATTGCTTAGTGACAGAGGTATAAAAAACATTGCATCCATAGCTTATGAAGGGAGAATTGTGCAGAAATCTTTCTTATGCTTGCTAGATAGAGTGGTATAAAACCAATTTCATCTGTTTAATTCTTACGGTGTTTTCTTCAGTTTTACTATGGTTTATAAAGGTGCACAGCATCCTTTAATACATGTGACTGTATTGCAGTACTGATGAAAGCATTCTTTTACATGAATAAAGTTTCTAGTCATGTTTTATATGAATAAAGTTTCTGTGTTGAGATTTTATAAAAGTTGCCTCTTTGTGTAAGCCTGTCATATTCAGGAAAACTGTGATTGTATTGTGCTTGCAAACAGGAATAGCCAAAATATTGACTTTTGGGCCAAATACATCACTTCCACCAGAGTGAAGGGTCTAACTGTTGGTGGTTGTAGACTGGGAGTTATTTATCCTATGAATATTTATACATCCACCTGAAACAGAATGTGTTACGGTTTTACTGTCTTGCTGTGCAGAAGAGACATGAGAACCTACTGTAGTCAGGAAGACCAAGAGCAGTGAAGAAAGTATCTTCATCAGTGCTTTTTATTATCCATACAGAATATCCCCAAGGCATGAATTTGGCAGGACATAAGTGTATATCAGCTCTAACAGCCTCCATTTATAACTACAAACAATTCACTATAAACTGAACTTTATTGAGCAAAAGAGTAGTGTTTGCTGTTCTATATACAAATTCAGCAGTTAAAAAAATCAGTCAGAAAGAGTTCCAAACAGTGTAAACAACATTAAATGCAGCAATTATAAGATAAGCAGTAAAGTAATCTTCACTTGATGGGGTGTGGGTGTGCAGAAGTAAACCTACTGTCTGGTGGCTGTTGTAAGACTTCCATGCCACTTAGTGTTTATTGCTGCTAATTATTAAACACATTTTAAAATGGCAGTTATAAAATGGCAAACACACCTCGATGGCAATCCTGTAATTGTGTTGTAGTAAGTCACTAAGATTTTCTCTATCACAAAGAAAGTGGCTGAATGAGAGCAAGTAGCATTATCCTATCTTCTCAAGATCTCTACAGACATACTCCATCCTGAAAATGAAGTCATTACTGGGATATGGCAGTATGAATTAGTAGCTGCTACAAAAGGAAAACATAACTGGAAGTTAAGAGATCTTGCTCTGAAAAAAACCTGTAAATGCTCCATACGGAAGGAATCGCAAGCTAGAGGATAAGCTGCAGGCTGTATTTCTATTGCATATTCAATATGGGATGTGTGAATCCACAGTCATTTAACCCATGATAGTGCAACCATGTCACTGAGTTGCCATGCCAAGCTCTGCAGAATTATGATGTATTTTGTAATGACAAACAGTATAGCAATACAGTTTCTGTAGGTACTCTAGGAGGCATAGCACTGCAAATGCACTTGTGTCTGTGGGCTACTACAAAATAACACATTTGCCCTTTTCTGGGAATCATGTTTTCATAAGACCTCATGACAGCACATCAGCACAGCCTCTTATTGGGAATTTTTCTCCTGCATAAATTCTGGGAAGACTGAAACTGGAAGCTGAACTGAGCAAAGGCAGATTAGGTCATACACATTTGGCAAGAGGAGCTGGAGAACAAACATGGCTTAGCTGTGACAGCCTTTGGCTGAACATTTTCACTGCAGTTAGTGTGAAGTGCTAATATATCTTCTAAGTTATACCATGGTCCTTCTGGTTGTGACAGACTTGTGACACAGGACCAGTGTTAGCATTTGGATAAACAAGTGTAAAGCGTTTTAGGAAGGAGAAAATCTGTATCTTAATCTCATTCAATCCTGCTTTCTCTGAAGTGACATTTTCAAAAATATTCCTTGCCTCTAGGAAAAAGAGTTTGAGATCCATTTCAAAGTACTAGCGTCCAGGTATTCCATTCCCAAAGTTCCAGTGTTGCAGCTATCTAAAATGTCTGTGTTAGCCAATATTTTACTTAATGGTCCATTAGAAATCTAAGATTAAATTTATTCCCTTGTTGCCATTTCAAAATCTCTGGCACATATTTTAAAATCCCTTACATGTCCATATATTCTACTCCTAATCTAAATGCTGGGCTGCTAGTACTAATATTTTAAAAGAATAAACATTTTGGTTATGTTTATTGTTATCTGTGGTCATGCTGAAATACTTATCTTGTTTGATTCCACTGTGCCATTTTTGTATAAAATGAATGCAATGAAGGGTAAAAGTAGTGGTTATGTGAAGCCAGAATTTGTTGATCAGAAAAAAAGGATGGTATGGTGAGTGTCCAAAGAAAGGTAACTGGAATGAGAAGCAAGGGAAAAGGTTGAAGAAATTAATTTCATTTAGTTTGGAAACCTGCGAGGAGGCTGAGTTACAAGGACAATCTTTCACTACATAAATGGTTTTACAAAGGAGGCTGTCATCAGTTGCTTTCTGTGGCTACCAAGGTATCAATTTTTTATTTTTTTTTTAATATTTTTTGACCCAAACAGGGTACCTACAGAAGCTGTAAAATATATTGTATTTTAAGAATGGGTTGAGTAGACATCTGTTGACAATAGCCTCAATATACAAATTCTGTCTGTGAAAGGAGCGGGTCCTAAAAGTATTGTGGTGGTATTGTAGCCCACCATTTCTACAGCTATTCAAAATCTGGGTTTGATCTCTTTGGCCATGCTTGTGATGTTATCTAACACTGCAGAAACTGTTTAGATGAAAATGGAATTGTGAGAGCCTCCTGTAGTTCTTTGTCCTCAGACTCACAGACAGACCTGTGCCTATCTTAAATTAAAAACAAACAAACAAGCAAAAAAAAACCCCCATGAGCTAGTTTTCTGGTTAGGAACTAGGAAAAATGTAGTTACCTGTACATTAACAATTGCACCTGGCTCCAGTTTGGAGAAAGGTCAAGATGTGACTACCTGACTAGAGAAAACAAGAGGAAGGCAGATAGGAAAACATAAAAAGAGAGTATTTGAGATTAAATACTGCTTTTTTTCTCTCTTGATCCATCCCTCTGTCTCTCTGTGTTTGAGAATTCCAGGGCTCTGGCACTTCTCATGTTCTTTCTGAATATCCCGATGTGCCTATAAATATGCTATAGCAGAATGGGATCAGCCTTGGGCACTGATACCCAGAATTCATTTTCTAAGTCATCTCAGACTTTGATTCCCTTTTTTCATGGGAATCTTGGCAAAAATGGGACCAGTGTCTCAGGGTACAGAAGATATCAACCTAGTATACTTTTCAGCTTCCTACAGTGGCTGCAGTGAGCACCAGCCCAACCTCTGGACAGTGTAGAATAGTAGTATTTTAACCAGAGGTGCTGAAGGCAGGCCTTCTGGATGGTGACATTTGTTTGATAGAACATCAAAATCAATCTCCCTTTATGCAAAAAGGGTCAGTGAGGCATCTGAATAAGCAAGAAACTTAACAATCACATTGCAGTATACTACTAAGTGTGGATCGTTTCCTTTAACACTTTTTATCTTTCTTCTCAAATATTTCCAGCCACTTTGAAAGCTCAACATCTGTTTCATTAATAAGGTTCCCAGCTGCATAGTGACTCAGACATCAGGATAGTTTTCTGATCCGAGGTTTTAGTTCCTCCCACTTTTGGTCAAGAACCACAAAGCACTCCATCTCCCAGTGCTGTACCCAGAGTTGACCATGAAGCTGGCTATCTGCTAACCAGATACAGCAGTTAGGGTCATGCTAACCTTTAATAATTCTCTTCAATCTGATCACATACTTATGGATCATGGCACCTTTTTCCTACATAGGCAAAGTAAGGCATGGATAAATGGAGTATACTTCCATTAAATGCTTCAATGACTGATTGTCAGGGATAGGCACAGAAGGGAGTTCTTGTACCTTCTCTCTTTATCCACTGAATACCAGCCCTGTCCTAAACATTAGGTGATTTGTGGTTAACCTGCAAGTCAGATTGGAAAGAAAGCAATTATAGAAGAACACACTCCTTTGACAAATTGCAAAGGAAGGTACATAACTACAAGGTGGTAAAGAGGCACTGTTTAAATTTTGGCAGAGCACAGAGTGAATTGGAAATGGTTAACCACAAAGACTTCTTGCTTCAAAGTTCTTACAGGAATATCACTTTCCCCTCCAGTGTTTGTTCTATGGAAATAACTATATGACATTAAAGTAGTAATAGTAATTAAAAAACTTGGCTAGACTACCTCATAGTATATTAAAAAAAAAAAAAAGCTATGCACATTCATCATCAATTT
This sequence comes from Haliaeetus leucocephalus, assembly GCF_000737465.1. NCBI lineage: Eukaryota > Metazoa > Chordata > Aves > Accipitriformes > Accipitridae > Haliaeetus > Haliaeetus leucocephalus. The sequence continues at coordinate 1,569,914 of NW_010972590.1, forward strand.
CATCCCAGCAGCACTGCTTAGCATAGTTAATATTAAGATTTGGAGCTATTTTGCATAAATAGGATGACAGCTTAACATAGTCAGGGATGTTTTTATTGCCAATTTAACTGGTGTTAAATTAGTGGGTATTTAAGTGACACTAAAACAATTTAAAGTCCAATCCACAAAAGTCTTGGCTCCAGAATATTCTAACATCAATGAAAAACTCAATTTTAGGCTTCTGTTCAACTCATTGCTTTGTAGCAGGCAATCACATTTGGTTTAAATACATTGCCTCCCTGAGAACTATCCCATCTCGCTAAGAGAGCAGAGTCTCAGGTAGGTGGTCTCTGAATGCCTTCATGGGGACTATGGATGCACAGTCCAGTTGAAAAGCATGCCGCAAGATTCACAACCTTAATTCATAATCATAATAATGAACTGAAATGGTTCAGCCAGGGCTTTCAGCACACAAAATATACCTACTGAAGTTGTCAGCACTGTTAGGTTTGTTCCCTGCCCCCCCAATAAATGATTAGTACATGGAAAGAAAAAGCTCCACCTCTAAATTTGCTGCCCTCCTTGAAAAGACCTGCTGTGCACTTATCTACCAGCAAATGTATTGTTTCTTTGGTTTTTTTCCCCAACATAAGGGATGAATTATTCAGGAGGCCTGATTTCATATACCTATTGTGTGTGCTGGTGAGGAGGCAGCATGCTGCAGCACTAGGAGAGCCGGGTGCTTTGCTCGCAGAGCTGTGTACTGTGCCTTCCAGGGGCTCCTGTTCTTTCCGGTTAGTGGAGCAAGCATGGGGAAGTTAATGGTAGCATCAGCTGTGGAGGCAGCTGTTTTGCCCACCCTCTGTGCTAGAGGAAATGTGCTGCAGGGTTTTTTTTTTTTTTCTTTTTCTTTTTTCTTTTTTTTTTCTTTTTTTTTTTCCCTCACAATAGGGTGTGAATGAGAAGGAGTAAAGGAAAGATTTGGAGGATCAAAGAAAGATGAATGTTTCACAGTTAGCCCTGCTGTTTTCTTCCTCCTCCTCCCCCTGTCCCCCACTCCATGTTTGAGCATACACTGCAGCCTCCAAATTGTTCATGAGTCATTTCATTCCGGTAATTTATATATTTGAAAATTTCATTGGTGGATTTCAGAAATGATTTATTCTTCAGCTATTGCTTTATTTACTTACCTAATGGATTGATTGATGTGCCAGCATCCCTCAGGCAGCAGAGGCCCCATTTCTGTTTTTTTCAAAAGAAGTGAATTGCTAACAGACAGGATTTTCACAAACACACTAAGTCAGATCTTCCTTATTGTTCTGTGTTTATAACAAGTTCCTGTTGGCCCACATGCAGTACCTGTCACTGTCTATCCATTGAAAAAGAATCCCACACCAAGCAGTTCTGAGCTACGGCAGACACTGAGCAATAAAATACTGCAAAAGGCTGCGGAATGCAAGTGGTGTGTTTCACTGCCCTGGATGCTCAGAGGATGCTGCTCTCTCAGACAGCACTTTCCCAAAAGTAGTAGGACTGTTCCATAATAATGGGAATTATTACAAGCACATCTGGTATCGCTTATTTGAGATGAGAAATGTGTAGGCACAGTGTGACTTACTAAAATGGAGACATTGCCTGCTTCACATTGCCTGCTGCTTTGTGCAACTATCTATCGTCTAGCTCATTTTAATTTTGAACTGTATATTCCTTGCTAAAAGAAGCAGTAATCACTGCGAATAGGGGGAGTCTGGAAGACACAAGCAGGTGTTCACACACACTATCACATGGTCTTTCTCTACTCCTCCACCCTTCCCATACTCAACCTTCATTACCATTACCTTTCTAATTACCTTATTTTTTCTTCCATCACCTTGTGGTGGATCATAATATATTTTGAAGGGGAAAGGCTTTGTAAAACCTGTATGGGACTGTACTTGAGCAAATGTTGAAGCTGTGGATTCAGCTGGCCTCATTTCTACCTTTGTTCCCCAGGCTGGCAGTTCCAGCTGGCTGAACACCTCTGGAGGTTTGCCCCTTACAACAGGAAGCACTAAAGCCATATAAAGAGTTGTGGGTGAAAATCAGAGCAAATGAACTCGGGCATGGGACTTGGATCAGAATCTCCTGCTTTCTCTCAGAAAAGCCTGGGATTGTTGTGCTGTTGTTGTTGTTGTTTGATCTTTAAAGGGTTTTACAAACGTAACTAAGCAAGTCTCACAATCCTCTGCAAAACAGGTCATAGGCCATTTCATAGACGGCATATAATCAGGAAGCCAGGTGACAGCACAGAAAAAGATACTCTGAGACCAGGAAGAGATCCCAGATCCGTACGGAGACTGTTTGACTGTGCTTCCCTTGATTGGACATAATGGAAGAACAAAAAGCAGCACAGTTGATGGCGTGCACCAAAGTGCACGTTATTTGATTCAGTTCAGATTCTAACCAGCTGGTCCTCCACAAATCAGGGATAGCATTTGAGTGCTCACAAATCAACAACCACTGCTTCTCATCAAACTGTCTTTGTAGTTGGTTTGGCACCTTGCTGCACAGATAGGTATCATATTATTAGTACGGGATTGAATATACTAATGATGAGGTAATGTTCCTATGGAAGTATCTATGCTAACAGATGTGTTCATACAAAGACCTATAATATCATTATGCAGCTGCTCAAATGGATATTTTTTTTTTAAAACTTGCTGAATAATTGTACTCCAGAATCTCGGCTTTCATCAGAAATACTAAACACTTGCCTTATGGCTGGAAGGATAATTATTGAAATGTGAGTAGTGCAAGGGCCTGAGTCTGCAGTCAACCTTACCCATAACTCTAAGACTATTTGAACTGCTTCCATTGCTGTCACTATTATTTATTTCAAAACACTACTGGTGGCTCTTCAATTGTTGTTATTACTTAGATACTTACTGATAGTTTAACAGAGCTATGAAGCCTGTGGTTAGCTGTGCTACTGGTATTGAGAGGGGAATGCTTGCTGGCTAATGCAGAATTCAAATTTTTTCTTCTATCATCCAACATCAAAATCCAACATAAAAAATGATCACTGTCTTGAACTGAATCACTAGTAATTAATGCCTTTTTTCAGTACCTGGAAATTGAACCCAACTCCAAAGCCTTCCTGAGGGAAAGGAGGCCTACAATTGCCCAGTGGCAATTTAAAACCAGCTATACTCTCTCTCCCTCCCCAAACTCACCAACACATAGAAATATATAAATAGAAATGAGGATTAAAAAAGTAGTAATGTGAGATAGCAGCTATTGCAGTGATAGTACACCACCCTGCAAGAAAGTCTCTGAGGATTAGATAGCAACAGAAGGGGTGTTCTCACTCGCAGCATTACCAGGTTCTTGCCAAATAATTCAGATCTAGTATAAAAATACAGGGAAAAAGGCCTCTGAGTACACTCAAAGTCATGCAGAAGTGTTCTGAAGCCTCAACAATGCACAGCTAAAGAGCATCAGGTAGTTACTAGAAAGCTTTCCCCCCAAATAGCCTGCCTCACTGGAGTTTATTAAGCATGACACCCACCCAGAAATTATATCAAAACAAAGATCTAAGTATTATGAAATTAAAAAACTATGAAGCAACAGTTGATATGTCATAAATAATCATATTTTTAATTTTGTATGTAAGGTTTTCCTTTTGGCAAATTAGATGAGGTAAGTTAGATGACTTCAAATATACCATCTGAAGGTTTGAAGACCTATAAATTGCCATTTGATATTAGTTCTGTACCTGGGGTATTTCACAGAGTAATTTCACAGATTTTTGAAGGATTACATGGTCCTGACATTATAATGAATGATGATTTAATCTGGACTGTGAATGATACAGAATAAGAGAACCTATGGAAGTTCCTTATAAAGATAATGGAAATCTCTGAATTTTAAAAACTCTAAAAATTGGTTTAGTAGCCATTACATCTATTAAACACACACTAAAAAAAGATAACATAATTGCTAATTCAAATTAAATAAAATCAACAATTGAAATACATGCACAGTATAGAGAATATCTACGTGACTTTTGTGTTCAGCTTAAATTCTTTCTCCGTATGTTGAAAGTCAACAGGCAGGCCCTCACGGGACCTGTTGGAAAATTACGTCACCTGGTATTAGACAGACATTTACAATAGCCATTTTAAAATTAATTAGACTTAACTAATCAGTTGCCTTATCAGTATGTCCTTGGAAAAAAAAAATGCAGGACAGCCTTGGTCACCACAAAGGAATTCTGCTCCAACTTACAGCTCCATTGCTAAGGCTCTGAGGTCCACTACCTTGCTGCATGGCCAATTGCATGGGCCCTTACACTTCTGCTCTGACTCAGGCTATCTGCCACATTGAGAGCTACTGCTTCAGGAATTTCCCAAGGTGCTTACACCTTTCTTCTTGACTGTTTATGCTAGCTGTATAAGGCAGTATTCAGTTAGGCCCCAGACGAGCTTTTCCTGCAGCAGAGACAGCCAGCCATGTTTGCATGTGGATCAGCAAACAGGGCCAAGAAAATCTGTGTTCAGACTGGAAAAACAAACAAAAAAGTATATTAAAGAATGAAAAGAGCCTACCTGTAACTTCATCAGCTTTTCTCTAAGTATAATAGCCAGATGAGTAATGTAATTATGTAAACTAACTGGAAATAATTCCAAAACTTCCTTCCCCCACAAAACAATATGAAAATATTTTAATATTCCACTATCCTACACACAGTGCTGAAACTATAGAAATGTGTGGCTGAACTTACAGCCGCTTTAAGAAAAAGCACCTTTCAAAAGCCATCTTGACAAACAGCATGCACTTTGTGGGACTTGAAATGCATGGGAACCCAGATCTGTCTCCAGTGTCATGAGAGAGTCTAGTGTTGGAGGAAGCACTGAGTATTGAGTCACTGCTGAGTCCAGCATCACCACTGTCACAGTGTCCAGCTAATATGAGCTGAAATTAACACAATCGAACTGGACTGAGTCATGCTGGTCCTGTGTTATGAGACAACTAGCCAGATGCAACAGGGATGAGATGCAAACAGCATAGACTAAGTAACTAGTACTGTATTATACGCTCTACTCACCAGTTACGTGCTGTTTCAAAGATGAATGTTGTCAGAGATGAATTTAAATAACAAAAAGGGACGTGTGTGTGTGTGAGTGTCTGTAGCAGGGGAAGGTTGGAAATATAAGTCTGAATATCAACTTACTGCTATGGGAATGGATATATTAGTATTGGTATGGATGGGAAGCAAGGCCATGAAGCAGCCAAGAGTTGAGCCTCTAAGAATGTCCAATGTGAAATAGACATTTCCAGAAGCTAGAGCAGACCCATCTGTGCTAATTATTCATGCCTTTAATAAGTGCTGTTTCTTCTTTCCAACCAACCTGCCTCCTGAGTACTTATTAAACATTGCAATCACTGCTAAACCTGCTTATGGGGAATAGCTTTATCAAAGTGATGAAATTATCAGAGAAAAGATTCAGGAGTAGCAAAGGAGCGTTGTGGTGAATGACAGCCAGAGACTGTTCCAATAGCTTATGAATTTGGCAAAGCAGTAGTGGGTCCTTCTCTTATGAAGGTCAATTAAAAATTCTAGCTGTACTGTAAACATAATTTTCATATAACAGTGCCACACAATGTCCAAAGTAGTCCCTTAATACAAAATATCAATTTGATTTTCCTCAGGAGATTAGCTCTCCTTTTGCAATGCAAATATTTTCAAGTGTACTAAACACATTCTAGCACCTCAGTATAGGGACTAAACTATTTGCATGCAAAATTACCCAAAGTAGGCAGACTGGCACAAGCTTATGCTTCTGCCATATGTGCTGAAGAATTTGAGCCAGGAAACTAGTAGTATCTGGATACTATTTACAATTTAAATTTTATTTTACATTATTATTCAAAAGAGAAAATAAATAAAAAGCTTTCATTAAAATTAATGCTCTGTGTGATGCTAAGTTTACCCCAGTGTTATCTGATTACACTTTTCCAGTTAAAAACATGGTCCAGGAAATGCAGAGAATTTTTCTCATTGCGACTGTGGCTTTTTTTTTTTTCTCTCTCAGTGCTTCTACATTTTAGTTACTTTTTAAAAAATCTTCAAGCTGTATCCATCACATTTCTTTTAGACATTAGTACTTGTGTCACTTCACGTTATCTCCCGCACGCTGTGTGTAGCAGGTTGTCACTGAACTTTGTAGTATGGCAGAGTGAAAACCAGGGTTTTTTTTGGCCTGGGTAGTGATTCAGGGCCTACCATGGCTTTTGTCTGCACAGCAATTAAGTTTGGAGAAACTCCACCGATTTTGGACGAGCTGCTGTGGTTTTGTATTGACAAAACAGAAAAACAATTAGACCTGCTGCACTTATCAGTGAAATACCAGGATGTGAAAAACATAACTCTTGTGCTTCAAAAGTTCATAGAAACGTCATTTTCCAGAAACAACAGTCAGCATGACATAGGATGGGGGACAGAGGGAGGGGATTTTGCCTGCCATTCCAGCTGTGCTTATACTCCTGCTAGACCTCTGCCTGCAACACCCACTGACAAACCGACTGGTAGCAATAGCCACCTTCAGTGCCAGTGCAGCGATGGCCCTATGGCACACGTGTCACCTGCTGAGGGAGTCTGGGCTGGGGTGGCTGTGCTGTGCTGCCTACCCTACCCGCTAGAAACAGCAGAGAGAATTTGACTGAAGTCAGCTTTGTGCCCATGTGTAAGTGCCAGAAAGGTAAGTCACAGATATAATTGATCTGGCTTCGGGTACCATCACCCTGAGGAGTGGGGGTTTTAATAACATGCTTACCTCGCCTCAGTGCTAGGTAGTGCCTCTGTAAGAATCTTCAGGTAATTTCTATACTTTGCATTTGAATAACTCTTAGTGGGAAGAAATACCTCACCTTTTTGGCTCTTTCACACTTAGAGGAAATCCAAGGACCCAAAAGTGGTAAGTAAGATAAAAACAAAACACACTTTAAGCAATGTGCCTTCAAAATCAGCTTTGAACTCTAGGAGCTAAAGACTTGCCAGCCAAAACTGTCTGATTTATTTTTTTCCTAATTTGTGTCCATGTTTGACCTTAATTGAGTATAACAGAGGGGTAAGCAGATCTGCAGAGTGACTGGGAAAGGGGAGCTATCAACACGAGGCATTTCTCCCCCTCCAGTGAGCAGAGACAGCACCAGAGCACCTCGCCCTGCTCATGCTTTCCTTCACTGTCAAGTCGGTGGAGCTCTTCCTGGGGAAACCTGTTTTCAGTCAAAACAGAACCAGGTCCCCTGTGCACCTTCTTCTACCTGATGTCTAAAACGAAACCTAACATTCACATGGCTCACAGAGGAAGAGAAGTACAAGGAGCTAGCATTTGCTCTAGTGCCAGCATCCCAAGTTAGCAAGTATTCTTCCCAAATAGAAAAGTAAATGAAAATACTAGGTTTTCTTTTCTCCTAATGAAATCTGAACACAAAGAGAAAATTCTTGGCTGATACAAAATCAACATACCTTCTGTGGGTCCTTGGGTATGCTGAACTGAACAAAGATTTTTTTATTTTTTTTCCCCTTTAATTATTATTGCTGCTTTTCAAGATAAAACTGATGAAGTTTCATCTCACCACAACCATGGCATCGAAGTATGCCACACGTTTATCCAATGTATGCTAATATAACTAAAAAATGCCTATCCCCATGCCTCTCTTCCTTTAAAATTGTTACAGTGTGTCACATGCCCAAACCAACAAACAGACGTTTTTAGGTTCGATTCTGTCTTCCTAAAAATCATCACGTTTGATTTGTTTTCAGTCTTAGAAACGCTGAACAAATGCCTCGGTGCATGAACTCTTTCCTGCGAAGATTTTGCTCCAGGAGCCAACATTTCTGCTGCACTGACTTTCCAAAAACATCCCACAAAAGTACTCAAAATTTGCGGTTGTGTAGAATGTTTAGTGGAAATTCTCCACGTTGCTTGTCTACTCTTGCGTATTAATACCAGTGCATTTTAAACGCTGGTTTGGTTTCAAACATTGAATTAATTAAGTGGCAAAAACCAGCCGAGTCAAACCTGTACCGAAAGGCATGCCAACATCTCCCTCTACTGCCCGCGGCGGGGGAAAGCAGCGGCCGGGCGCTCCTGAAGGGGGAACCCGGGATTTCATCCCAGGGCGCCCCGAAAGCGGCTGGCGCTTAGGCTGTGCGGTGCGACCTGCCGTCCGCTCCGGCAGTTTCCCAGTGCACGCACTGCCGGAGTAAACCCATTCGATGCAAGCACTTCCCTTTTGAATCCTTCATATGAGTCTTTTTGCTAGAGCTGTGCGCTGCTGAACCCCCTGTGTGCATGGTAACGAACTGTTTGGTGTGTTGCTCCCTCTGTCAAAAAAAATCACCTTGCAGGCACGTACTAGAAAGTACATCCTTGCACAGTGCAAATCAGAAAGGTGTCTTTCACCAGCATTTCTCTCCCCAGCTGCACAGAAAATCAATTCTCCTTTGAAAATCAATTCTCCTTTGAGAAACTTTTAGAAGACTGTTTGGCAACTTTAAAATACAAAGGTGGGAATGTAAAGTCAAGTTTTGCATGCACAAACTGAGGGTAAGTATTCTTGAAAATTAGGAATCGGGTCTGTCTGTGGCTGGTTTTTGAACAAATGTGCAAGCAAGATGTGCAAAGTGTCTCTGGCACACGGACATCTTCTTGCTAGGACCATGTGTGACCGCAGACACTGCACAGGGGAAAGGGTGGCTATGGGGTCATAATTCCCCCTTCCAGCCAAAGAGAATGACCTGCAGAGTGACTTATGACTGCTTTCTCCTAAGAGTGCTGTATCACTGCAGGAGCTCTAAAGTACCTCCAGAAGGGCTCTTAGCTGTGACATTTCTACCTCTTTTGAGTATCAGATGAGGCTCAAGTTACTATTCAAAGGGTATGACTCCAATAGAAAAGTCATACCCTTTTGTTTCTGTCTCCATGATTAAGTTTTCCTTCTTTATCTAAACCCACGCATATCTGTCAACTGCATCACCCATCTCTGCTTAGAATTGCTATCCCATGAGCACCTGAAATAACATATGACAGACCTATCCAGTCTCACTCATTTGAAGTGAGCTGTCTCCTCTTACTTTTGGCTTCATTTTCATGCAGCCGTAAAGATTCACGGCATATATCAATGGAAAATGTAATATAACACTCAGAAGTTTTCAAATCTCACTCATTCAAATGAGTGTGACTTGACAAGTCTGATGTGATAAAATAATGCAAAGGGTTTTAAAGATTTCGCTTAAATGCACAATGAAAAGAAACCTTTTTTCTTTCTTTTTTTTCTGCCTTTTTTAAGCTTTAGAAATGAATTCTAAAAAGCTGCATCAAACTGATAGAAAATAGGGAGACTCTTAGTGTAAAGCCTGTCATTTCTCACCTCAAAGCGAGAGTGCTTTGCAGTCACCCTCACTTACACTGGCAGAGTTTTACAGGGGAAGGTGGAGAGTGGGGGTGAGGCAGGCAATTGCAAAGATACGAAAGACTAAGGAATTGCATACAGTGGAGTGTTGGCTTTATCAGATTAAACTTGCAAAGAAAGAATTATGAATGAACAAAGAAATTAGCTGCAGCATACCTTAGTTTTCATGAGTACCACCCTGTAAATGCGGGAAGAAGAGAGAGGAGAGAACAGGAAGAAATGAAAGCTGGTAATAACGATCACCTATCTGCTTCCAGATGGGTGCTCCAGTTGGTGGATGAGGTTTTCAACTGTTGGATGTTTAGATGCTGTGGTAGTAAGCACCATTTTAAAATAGTTAGATTGATTTGATGGGAAAATATCTACACATACTGAAAAAGCAAAGGGTTTACAGCTGCTGGTGAGTCCTAGTCATCACAAGTATTAGGACATAAGGCAAAAATGTCAAACTTGGGTAACTAAGCATAGGCTTCTGTATTTCTATTTGATACAAAAACAAATGTGGATGAGTCTTCAGAAAAGCTGGAATCACACCAGTGCTGTTGAGGCTGGCAGGGCCAGAAGGTTCACATCTCATTTGAAAGGCCTTCTTATTTATTTAGACATGTGAATCCAGGTTCCTACTTTTATGAACCTGTTTTAAAGGTCAGCCTAAAATCATTTAAATGTAGTGAAGTTCTAATGAAGAGGACTGCACTTCTTATGACTTGTAACTCCCTACTGAAGTGAGACTTGATTGGAAAGACATATACGTACACATCCTGTTTACTTTAGTGGGAGCTCCAGCTATAGCAGATGGAAGAAAATACCTTCTAGGTTAGCCTTTTTGTAGCTTCCTCTAAAGCAGATATTACTTCCTGCTCTCAAAAAGAAGAAATTGGTCTGAATAGACCACTGTTTTTATCCGTCGTGGGTCAATTCTTGTTTTCCTACTATGCAGAATTAATCTCTGTAGTAGAATCGAAGTGATTTTCTTATTGCTGAACTACCTGTGCATTAAGAGTACCAGATTCTTGCTTGTTTAAAGCCATGCTGAGTCTCACACTGTCAAAATTCAAGCATGCTATTGTGCTAAATGGGGGCAATTCAACACTGCTCAGCATCCTGTACAGCTTCTTGCTAGTTTGTATCTACGACGCTAACTGACTTCTGTAATACCTTGGATCTCTTTTGGACAGCCAAAATAAGCAGAAGACAGAAGAAAGCCTTACAAAGTAGTGACAGACAAAGCAAAGGAGCCAAAGACAAGAAGCCTGGGACTGCTGGGCACAGAGGTCGCCACTGGATAATGCAACTAGAACTTTGTTTAATTCCTACTTCAGAAACCAGTAGGGCCAGACTTCATCCACACCTTAAGCTTCTATAGACTCCCACAGCCTTTCCAGATGGGAAAGACCTTGAGAATCTCCAGTCCAACCTCCTGCTTGGAGGTCAATACTGAATTCAGGTCAGGTTGCTTAGGACTTTGTCCAGTTGGGTCTTGAAAACTTCCAATGATGGAGATGGCACAACCTCTCTGGGCAATCTGTTCTACTACTTAATTATCCTTACAGTGAAACTTTGTTTCCTAATATCCAGTGAGAGCTGCTCCTATTTCAGTTTATGAGCATTGTGTCTCATCCTCCACCTGAACAGCTTAGAAAACAGTAAGGCTGCATCTCCTCAGTCCCCTCCCTTTGGTGCCTGGCCTGCTGTTGTTTGTTTCTGAAGCTTTCCCTTCTCCTGGCTGAACCAGCCCCAGTCCTGCAGCCTCTCCTTGCAGTGCAAGGGCTCCAGCCCCACCATCTAGATTGCTACCTCTGACCTTGCTTGTAATTCTTAGGATCTTCTTTCTTGCCCTTTTGGAAGATAAATGCAACATTATACTTTCTCCTGTCATCAGGAGATTTTCCCAGAAACTTTCAAAGATCATGCATCCTTAGATGCTTCCTACCAGGTCCCAGGGACTCACAAGGGTCAAGATTACTCAAGAATCATAGAATCATTTAGGTTGGAAAAGATCTTTAAGATCATCAAGTCCAAACGGAAACCTAACACTGCCAAGTCCACCACTAAACCATGTCCCTAAGCGCCACGTCTACACAGCTTTTAAATACCTCCAGGGATGGTCACTCAAACACTTCCCTGGCCAGCCTGTTCCAATGTTTGACAACCCTTTCAGTGAAGAAATTTTTCCTAATATCCAATCTAAACGTCCCCTGTCACAATTTAAGGTCATTTCCTCTTGGCCTATCATTTGTTACTTGGGAAAGGAGATGGACACCCACCTCGTTACAGCCTCCTTTCGGGTAATTGTAGAGCACGATAAGGTCTCCCCTCAGCCTCCTTTACTCCAGACTAAACAACCCCAGTTCCCTCAGCTGCTCCTCGCAAGACTTGTGCTCTAGACCTTTCACTAGCTTTGTTGCTCTTCTTTGGGTGTGCTCCTCAATGTCTTTCCTGTAGTGAGGGGCCCAAAACTGAACACAGTATTCAAGGTGCGGCCTCACCAGTGCCAAGTACAGGGGGACGATTACTTCCCTGTTCCTGCTGGCCACACTGTTTCTGATACAAGCCAGGATCCTATTGGCCTTCCTGGCCATCTGGGCACACTGCCAGCTTGTATTCAGCTGGCTGTTGATCAATACCCCCAGGTCCTTTTCCACCCGGCAGGTTTCCAGCCACCCTTCCCCAAGCCTGTAGCACTGCATGGCGTTGTTGTGACCCAAGTGCAGGACCCGGCACTTGGCCTTTTTGAATCTCATACAGCTGGCTTCAGCCCATTGATTCAGCCTGTCCAGATCCCTCTGAAGAGCTGTCCTATCGTCAACTTGGTATGGTCTGCAAACTTACTGAGTGTGCACTCAATCCCCTCATCTCGATCATTGATAAAGTGTCCTGGTTTCAGCTGGGATAGAATTAATTGCCTTCATAGTAGCTGGTACGGTGCTATGTTTTGAGTTCAGTATGCGAAGAATGTTGATAACACTGATGTTTTCAGTTGTTGCTAAATAGTGTCTAGGCTAAAGTCAAGGATTTTTCAGCTTCTCATGCCCAGCCAGCGAGAAAGCTGGAGGGGCAGGAGAAGTTGGCACAGGACACAGCCAGGGCAGCTGACCCAAACTGGCCAACGGGGTATTCCATACCATGGGATGTCACATCTAGTATATAAACTGGGGGGAGTGGGGGCGGGGGGTGGCCGCTGGGGGACTGGCTGCGTGTTGGTCGGCGGGTGGTGAGCAATTGCCCTGCGCATCATTTGTACATTCCAATCCTTTTATTATTACTGTTGTCATTTTATTAGTGTTATCATTATCATTATTAGTTTCTTCTTTTCTGTTCTATTAAACCATTCTTATCTCAACCCATGAATTTTACTACTTTTACTGATTTTCTCCCCCATCCCACTGGGTGTGGGGGGGGGAGTAAGTGAGCGGCTGCGTGGTGCTTAGTTGCTGGCTGGGGTTAAACCACAACATAAAGATATTAAATGGAACTGGCCCCAGTACTGAGCCCTGGGGAACACCACTTGTGATCGACCACCAACTGGATTTAACTCTGTTCATCACCACTCTTTGGGCCCAGCCATGCAGCTGGCTTTTTTACCCAGTGAAGAGTACTCACATCCAAGGCATGAGTGGCCAGTTTCTTCAGGAGAATGCTGTGGGAAATAGCATCAAAGGCTTTACTAAAGTCCAGGTAAACACCATCCACAGCCTTTCCCTCATCCACTACGTGGGTCACCTTGTCATAGAAGGAGATCAGGTTAGTCAAGCAGGACCTGCCTTTCATAAACCCATGCTGACTGGGCCTGATCACCTGCTTGTCCTGTGCGTGCCACGTGATGGCACTCAAGACTATCTGCTCCACAACCTTCCCCAGCACCAAGGTCAGACTGACAGGCCTGTAGCTCCCCAGATCCTCCTTCAGGCCCTTCTTGTAGATGGGTGTCACATTTGCTAGTCTCCAGTCAACTGGGATCTCCCCGGTTAGCCAGGACTGCTGATAGATGATTGAAAGTGGCTTGGTGAACACTTCCACCAGCTCCCTCAGTACCCTTGGGTGGATCCCATCTGGCCCCATAGACTTGTGTGTGTCTAAGTAGTGTAGCAGGTTGCCAATCATTTCCTCTTGGATTATGGGGGCTTCCTTCTGCTCCCCATCCCTGTCTTCCAGCTCAGGGGCCTGGATACTCTGAGAACAATCGGTCTTACCATTGAAGACTGAGGCAAAGAAGGCACTAAGTACCTCAGCCTTTTCCTCATCCTTTGTCAGTATGTTTCCCCCCACATCCAATAAAGGATGGAGATTCTCCTTAGCCCTCCTTGTGTTGTGAATGTATTTATAGAAATATTTTTTATTGTCTTTTACTGCAGTAGCCAAAGAAGTTCTGAGTCATCCCTCATCCACTGCTGGTAGTGCACCTCCTCCTTGGACCCTGTCAGGGGACACCTGGGAAATTGTTTCCATGAAGGCCAAGGCAAAGAATACAGGATATACGAGCCTTTTATGCATCCACTGTCACTAATGCAACTGTCTCATTTAGCTGCATGATGACATGTTCCTTTTTTATTCTTTTTATTCATCCATGCAGATAGAAGCTCATCTTGTTGCCCTTGGTGTCCTTTGGCAATTTCAACCTTACCTGAACTTTGGCTTTCCTGACAATATCCCTGCATGCCCAGAAAACTTTTCTATGGTCTTCCTTTGCTGCCTGTACTCATTTCCACCTCCTGTGTAAGATCATTTACACTCGGGCTCAGACAAGTGTTCCCACTTAGCCAAGCTGGTCGTGTGATAGGTTGACTATTTTCCTGAAAATCTATATGACTTGGAGCTTGGAGGAGATTGCCCCTGTAGACTTGCCCCCTTTTTTACTGCAGTTGCAGTACTTTCCCAATGGTTTCATCATTCAGACAAAGCCTTGCCTTGAATCAGCAGCAGTTGTCACTGCCATCTGGCATTCGAGTTGTTTTTCATATGCTGCTATGTTATGTACTGCTGCATAATAAATGCATAATATTCACAATATTAAAAATATGTAAGCCTTTCCTTTTTGTGTGACTAGTCCATGAGTTGCTTATCTTTCTTTGCACGTGCTTCAAGATTTGGTTGGGTGTTGCTCTGATATTGTTGTTGTGTAGTGGTCTGGGCTATGTTCCAGTTTTAAAGCCATGCTCCCTGAGGGAGTAGTGGAGAGAGAAAAGTATTTTTCCCTTGGGTGGTGCATTTCTAGTAGATATAAAACATACATGTGTGCCTTGAATCTGTGTTGAATATGGGGGTAACTATTAACATGGAAGATTTTACTGAAAGGAACTCTTGCAAACTCTTGCATAAATGGGAAATTGTGGGCTTGCCACAGCTACAATGGATAAGAGGAGGAGGATTTTCCTATGTGTGATAGTCATAAACACTGATGGGAAAATACAAACTCTCAAGAACTAGCTCTGAGCCCATCAGAGCACACTTGTGTGTGTAAAGGTGAATCTGGAAGGAGAGGAGGTAATACAGCCCATGTGAGTAATTTACCAGGTGCTGTACCTTTTAGTCTTTGGAAAATGCTCAAAACACAGACTCGAGTTTCATGGGAAATGATATTGTTAATCTAATTCTGAACCAACCTCCATGTGAATAATAGTCAACTCACCAGCTATCACACTTGATCAGCAGTCTGTACTGGAAGGCCCCAGGAGACATCCACACAGTTTGAAGACTAACTTGATATATTCAGTGGAGGATGATTTTCCATATGCGTGTATGTGTTTGTGTGAGTTTTGAGGAGTTTGTTCTCATAAGCTACTTTGTGCAATATTAAGTTTCATTCTTGAAGATGTTAATCTTCCTTTAATTTAAATAAAAAATTGCAGAGAACAGGTATGATTTTTTTTCCCCCATTCCTGTAGTTTGTATAATTTCCACACCTTCATTTGTGGATATGGGATCTTATGCCATTTGTGAACTGAAGGAGGCCATACTCATATGACTGCTAGATATTTTTCTTGTTTAGTGCAACATATTCTTTCATGGCGTATGCTGTCAATTTCTTTTCTTCCTTTAGCACCATTAAGTGACATTTCTTTTCCATGAGGCATAAACTGCCAAACAGCTCCTGTTCCTCGCCTATCTACATCAAGTGGATTTTTATTACACTCCTTTGTATTGACTACATTACTGCTGTTTCCCATTAAGCTGAAATTTCGTCACATTCCTACAAGTTCTTTCCTCAAGATTAGTGCTACAAAGGCTTAAACTAATTCATCTTAGTTCTCTTTTTTTGTAGCCCCTGTTCAGATGTATGTCTTTTCTGGAGGCCTATGAGCAGCTCGTAGGCACAAGTGCAGGGTACCTTTGATATGAAAGCCAATTCCTCTCAAGTACTGTATTACTGACCCTACAAATGAATCTTTTCTGACTTCCTTTTCAGAAGCTTTACCAATCCTGAGCATACCTCTTTCTTCTTCTCTAACCCCTTTCTTCTAGTACTTTAAAAAGCTTTGCATGTTGTGCATGATCTTCCATTTACAAGACCCTGTCAATTCCTGATTTTTAAATGAATGGAGATTGAATGTTATTTTTTTCTGGTTTAGTATAGTTCTAGCACCAGCCACTTTGGAGTCTTACAGTATATTCAATTGTAGTGGGTAAAAATAGTGCACACTAAGGTTTGCAGTTTGCCTGCAAAATGAGATGAACCAATATTATTACACCGGTGAGGGAAGGACAAACTGAGGCATGGAGAGATGCTGAAGCTGACTGCAGCTGTATATGGAATAAAATCCATATAATCTGATGCACAGAACAGTGACCTGTTTATGTAATTAATTTTGTTTCAGTTGCTGTAAGTGTATTTCCGGTCACTGAAATCACAGGTGTTGATCTTGGCTCTCACTGTAGCCCAAAGAATACACTGCAATTAATATATGGCTCTGACTGGAGCTCCATTGTTGTTCAAAGAAAATCAGAACAACCTAATATCTACGGGTGGATAAACAACAAGCATACCATTGCAAGGGCAGATTGAGGCTTACCTGAGTAGCCTTCTGCTGTTCCATGTGCACAGGCTGGCTTGTAGGATTTTCTGCTGAGCAGAACAGGCAGCCTGAGACTAATTAAGCCCGGGGGCCCTGATTGCCCATAGGCAGCCCAATGGCATTAAATCAACTTTGCTCCAATTCCCCCTAAGCTTTACTTGTTCTGTTCTTCATGCTT
Source organism: Haliaeetus leucocephalus (assembly GCF_000737465.1). Taxonomy (NCBI): domain Eukaryota; kingdom Metazoa; phylum Chordata; class Aves; order Accipitriformes; family Accipitridae; genus Haliaeetus; species Haliaeetus leucocephalus. The sequence continues at coordinate 1,586,543 of NW_010972590.1, forward strand.
GCCCTGCAGTGGTACAGCTCAAAAGCTAACCAGCAATATTTTACAATGCCAAGTAACCTGTCAAAACTTCCCAAGGTTGTTTCTTCTCTGACCTTTCCTCTTTACTTCACACCTCTTGACTGCATCATTGTCCATGTTTCACTGGCTCGTTGCTCTTTTTATTCTAAACTGAACTTTTAAATTTGAACATTATAAACAAAACATTCTATCTTTCACCTCAAGCTTAGTAAACATGATTTAAACAAAATTAAAACCCAGTCATAGTCAGGCAAGTGGGTAGTTACATGGTATGTCTTTTGGGTTTAAGCTTTAGGTTTTTAGGCATTCAGGGGGATGCAGTAGGTTAAGACATACAGAGTCTGGAAAAATACTGTTAGGGCCTCATTTTCTAAAAATTTTAGAGACAGAATTTATTGTTAGAGTAAAATAATACTAATAAACATACGATTGAAGGAAAAGGAATATTAATAAATAAAGAAAAGAGATGCAATAAAGAGTCCCCTTGGTCCTGGAAAGCACAATTCAAGGCTTAAATCATGTTTACTTGAGTTATGAGCTCTGTCCTGAGCTACATGTAGAAAAGCATGCATCAGAAGTGCTAATTCTGATAAAAAGTTTGTTCTACTTGAATTTTCCTTACTCATTTTGCAATTGAAATATAGAATGACCAGGGAAACAATCAGATCCCAGACCCTTTTTCAATTGCTCCAGAAACTGAGTTTACTTCCTCAGAAGTGGGAGCCTACATGTCTCGTCTTAATCCCTTCCCGAAGCCTCACATCATAGAAGGGTGTAAGGCCGGCTTATATAGGAGTTGTGCCCCCTCCGTTCAGGCTGTGTGCAGATGGGTTGGATTTAGATCTGCTCATAGAGGATACCTGCGTGTTCTTGTCCTGGATTCCCAGTGCTTCTCTCAGCAGCTCATCTCCCAGCTACCAGCTGTGGCTCTACTCAGCTTTTCACCTTGGGAGAGACATCCCTGTGAATGGCCAGGTGGGCAGAGCCCTCAGAGCACCTCCTGCAGCCACCACCAGCAATTAGGGGAGTCAGAGTTGTGTCCCTGCCTCTGGCAAAGCTTCAGTGTTGGGATGGGTTTATGGCATCACGGTGTGGAGTCCCTTCCCCTCCTCCACCAAAACATGAGACACTTCGGAAGCCAGATGTGTAGTGCAGCTCTGCTGGAGCCCACATTGCAAGGGTGCCTGAGGCTAGGATGTGGCTTCTCATATGAAAACAAATGAATTAAATGTTGCCATCCTGTTGCTCCACCAAACCGCCACCCAGCTCAGCACGGCTGGCAGGCGTGTTTCTCTAGAAGTAGTGAAGTTAATTTTTGGCTTGGAGGTACAGTGTGAAGAAATCGATCCTTCTGCTGTGTCCTGTGGATGTAGGGGGAAGCTGCTATTGTTTGTCCCTTCCCCAGGCTCTGGCACTTTAATAATAACATAGATGTTAAGCGGCTTGTTCGTTGTTTTGTTGGTGCTACAGTTGCTGTTGTTGTTTGAAGAATCTCACTTGCCAGTGCAAATCTCATCACTTCATTTCTCTTCATCTCCCTTCCTCTGCCTCCACCCACCCCACCTTCTCCTCCGTCTCTTCCTCCATCCTTTTCAGTGATGTCACTGGGCTGAACCAGTCACCCACTCCCTGCCACCCCTACAGAAACCCTGCTCAAAGTGAGACTCTGCTGCAGTAATCTAATCTGGAATGTGCTATTTGATTTCAGCAGCTCAATTGGATCAGCGACCTGCAGAACTACACACTCTCCTGCCAGCTTGGCAGAGTGGAGCTTAACCACTTCCCTTCAAGGCCAGGTCTGGTAAGCATGGTGTGTAGTTCCACTGTGATTCGACTCAGAGCTGAAAGAAATGGCAGAAGCCCATGGAAAATATCCTAGAGGCTTCAGTAAGGTTAAATTAAATGAGAACTATTGACATGATCAGTTTTTATATTTCGTTCTGCAGACCAAAAATTTTTAACAACAGCAAAGAGCAAATTCATTTTGTTCCCTAGCAGCAAGAAAGAGTTTACCTCCAGACTGTGTCCCCAGGTTTCTCACCACCCTCCTCCTTTGGCCTGGAGTTACAATTCTCCTCTTTCTGCATGAACACACATTAACTACAGCATTCAGGAGAGACCATTTCTATAATTATTGTGTCACTACCACACAGAATTATTTGGTGAAGGACATAATTATCCATCAGATTGAAAAGGCTGGTTTAGAAGTACCCACCCCAACATCACACATTCAGTTTGACAGGACTTCTTCCCAAGACATCAGTCAGTGTCTACGTGCTTGCAGGGTGCTCCAATGTTCACGGTGCCTGGTGAGCCCAGGCATTCATTTCTCAAGCTAAAATAAATTGAAGAAAACTTTTTAAATTATTGCACAGCTCATAAAATGCAGCACTTGCTTCTCATGCCATGCCAGCCTTTTGGTTCCACTTTTAAGTTCCTTCAGTGGTTGAACTCATAGAAGGCTCTGTTTTTAAATTGTACTAAGTGCAGTGCCTAGGCTGTCAGCTGCCCTGGAAGGCAGTGTGTTGCTAAATATTTAATACTTTCTTTCATCTTCTTTTTTTTTTTCTTTCCTTAGGAGACAAATTTCTTACTCTTTCTCTTCTGGCTTCTTCACTGAGATGCAGTCCTTAGAGTCTGACAATCTGTCAACAACTTCTTAAAGTATTTAGGGTGGGGGTGGGAGTGGAAAACTTGTTTAAGTTCATGACCACTTTTTCTTGGAACTGATCATCTGGGTTCCCCTCACCCGCTTCAAAGCTAGATTCAATTTTAGAACTTGTTAGATAAAGCACTATGTGCAATGCTATGGATAAAATAATTTTTCCAAAACGTATTCTGGCAAAACTCTGTACCCTATGTTCAGCTGTTGCTTTATTTAACACAGTTAATTTTCCTTTAGAATTCCTGCCCCGTCCTCCCGTTGCTTTTTATCTCACAGGTTTGCATGTGTACATGTTCTCTCTGTGGTGGAGATGAACATCTTCTTTAAAGATCAGATTGATTCTTTTTCTTTTCCTTCTGATTATCAATAAACTCCAAAATGCTGAATTTTGTGTCCAACTTTAAAACTGATGATGTCAGGCCAAGTTCAAATTGAGCAATATGTGTGAGCATGTGAGACTTAAAAGGATGATTTGCCAACTCATGACCATTGAAGCTGTGTTTTAGAGACTTATACTTGAAATCTTGCCAAGGAAAATAACTTTATGAGCTTTTATAACTGTCTATTCCTAAAGGAGGAATGATAGCTCCACTGATATTACCTCTAAGCTCTTCTACTCACCTTTACTTTACTCATAGCGGCCACAAGTTTTACGTTGTGAAAATAGAGGCATTTGCCTTTCAAATATATAGTAGATCAGACCAATAAATTCTGGCTGAAAGAAGGATTCTTTTGAAAATGCAGAAGTTTGGTTACATGTAACAGCTTTGGTGCTTCGACAGCTATTAGTTTTTCACACTATGACATGCAGTATTTGTTCTGAATAGTGTGTAGGAAATAGGGCATATTCCTGACTCACTACTGGGTAGCAACAGACCTCTGCCTTATGCATGCTTAGTAAGTGCTTTTGATAAAGGGAAGCCAAATCCATGGAGCCTCATTCCCACCCTGCCTACATTACTCTTATTCTTTTGTAAATTCATGGAACTACATAGAATTCAGTTATTTAAACCCATGGTGGTTACATGAAAATGAACCAAATCTCATCACCATAAGAGAAGATACAAATTTATAAAGCTCCCTTTTTTTTTTCTTTTCCAGAAATATCTAAACAGATCTCAGAATAATACATACACCTTTTGTGAAAATGTCTGTATTGCAAGGAGTTTCTGACAAAATGTCTGTATTGCAAGGTGGTCCTGACAATAGGTGATGAGGTGAAGAGTCTGGGTGCTTAGGCTTCTGGCAGTCATGCTACAAGGTAGAAGCCTGGGCAGTGGGGCTCTTGCATGGCTCACCTGTTGTGAAGCCAGGACCTCCAAGAGTCACTGCTGAGGAGCTGCTCTGTGCCTCTGTGGGCTTCTGGGCCACTGAGTCCTCTCTCAGGGCAGAACAGTAGAGGACGCCATGGCTGAACCAAGGAGTTTGCTGCTTTGTCTGCCAGCCCCATTTTCTTCCCAAATGAAATGTTTGCATTTTTTCAAAATGACTCTTCTGCCTAGATGTTTTCCTTCGCAGGACATGTCAAAGTTTCTACTCTGTGCTTCAAAATGTAATGCTTTTTCGTGATGTTGAAGTTTCAGGATGGAAATGAAGATTTCTGAACAGTGGCAGGTAAGTAGTGCCTTTGCAATGCTATTGGCAGGAAAGCCAAGGAGTGAAGTTACCTAGGTCAAGTCTGAGGGGCAAAGAAAGAGCGAGGAAGATTTCTTAATGGTATCGGTGCTGTGCATGTCTGTGAATACATGCAGGGTTTATTCTTTCAGTCTGTGAAATCGACGCCATCCTTGTACATTTAGTTCAACTCAGCTTCATGCCCACCGCTCTTCTTCAGAAATTATTCAGGAATTGCGCAAAATGTTAAAGTTCAGTGTTATTCAGAGAATAAGACAGTTCAAAGCCAACCATATGGGAATGGATTGGGAGTGCAAATACACAAAGAATCACAGTCATGCTCCCTGGGGTTTAGTTTTCAGGCAGGTGTATGGTCACTCTCCCCAGTTGGAGTGGCCTAGATTCAAGCTGCCTCGCGCCTGGGAGCTGTGTTGCTGAGCCTTGATACCAAGCCTTATGCCTCACCCCCTCCTCTCTGATTTTACAAGACTGATGTTGGTCCTCAGGTTTCCAGTCACATACTGTAGCTTGAGCCTCCTTTCCTGCCTGCACATCTTTCTCATGAGTGGATTCTGCAAAAGAACCTGCCACTCTCCCTGCTGCGGAGACTATCATTGCTCTTTGCTTTTTTTCTTCATCTAGAAACTTCCATCATCTGCAATGCAGCCCATTCTCCTGGAACTGGCTGCTTCTCGCAAATGGATGAAGCAAAGATTTATTATCATCAGAACACATGGAAATTAGAAAATGGACTAATGGAAACCATTAATGTCCTCCTCTCAACAATCAGATGAATGGTAGATCAATGCAGTATATTAATAGATTGGAAATGATTTAAGATGATATAAACATTAAGTCTCAGATATTAGATGGGAAGAAAGCAAGCAAGACAAGGACAGCACTTTATTATATCTATGAAATATATAAAATACCATCTTTTAAAACATATTTCCTGTCCAGCATTTTGATATCTTCGAAGAGATAACATTGAAAAACTGCTCTGTATCCTTCCATAATACCACCTAACTTTGATATGAAACAGTCTGCCTCCTTACGAAGCAAATCTTATTGCAAGCCTGTAACAATGAATAAATACTTTGTCATGTATTCTACTGGTAAAATAATAATAATAGTCATAGTTTGCAAACAATAATTGTTACTTTTTTAATATCAATGGGTTTTTTGTTTATAGCATGTGCATAACATTGTAAAAAAGAATGATTAAATATGATTGATAAAACAGTTGCAGTACCCACACACATTCTACATAAACCTCAAAGGAAAACCTCAAAGAAGGGAAAAAAAGAACTCTAAAGGAAAATTACTGTGAAAGTACTTTACGCTAACCTGGCATCATGCATAAAAATAAAATAATGTCTGTAAGTGAATGATTCTTGAGCTTTAGGGACTAATTAAGTTTTTAATGTGGTCACATTCTTTGGAAAATATTAGAAGCCTTAGGATTCAAGAAACTTTGCTTCTCAAATAAAACTTTGTGGAGGTCAGTTCATTCACATCTTTAGGACTCGGTTTTAATCAAAATTCCTCAATAAATTCCTGTTGAATTGCTTTGTGTCATTACCTGTGGGAGCATTTATGAATGCAGATGATGATTTGAACTACCACAAATCCCATAAATGAGAGGTCACAAAGGTTAGATCATGGCAGTTCAGTGAAGAAATGAAAACAAACCATAAATTATCTCCACCAGAAGGACAGCATGTTCAGCCAGACATCACAGGTTTTGTTTTTAAATTGCTAACAGCCCTCTGACACCCTATCACAGTCCTCGGTTTTAGCGGCTTGTAATAGGTTACTGTGATCAGGAGAGTTCAGGAGTCACACATACATATTTAACATGCCAAGCTACAGCTGGGTAACTGAGGGAATACTAATTGGTTTTAACGGGTTGGATACATTGAAATACATTGCTGAATTTATTTTTTTCTAAACGTAAATATCACCTGTTCACTTAATTTGGAATGGGGTGTTGACAAAGAGTGGTCAAAATCATCTTGTCTGATAGTGTTCTTAGTGCATACAGAAAAAAACAAAGCCAGTGAATTTTAGAAGCTGTTTCTTGTTATGTGAGGCGTTTATAGAAAAATACAATGGGGGAGGACCCTGCCTAAAGGATTCAATGTCACACCATTATGATGGGTATGAATTTATTTCATAGTAAGGTTGGATGCTGTAAGTGCTTCCACTGCTGTTAAATTATACTTCAGTATAGCTAAGTGTGCCATTAAAACCATCTATTACTGACACAGGCAATATTTATTTAATTTAATTTTATGGCATATATTTCAAGCAGGAGAAGAAGAAATACCGTCTGACCTTCCCCATGGTCAGGAAGTTTATTAGCATTGTCAAACAGACTCAGACTCAAGAAACTGTACCCATTAACACCAAAACCACTGGCATTATGGGATGTTTTATATTAAGAGAGGATAGACAGAGGACAGAAAAGACATGGAGCTCTTTCTGTCTGTGGAAAGGGTGGTAACATCAAGAACAGAGGGGAGAACTTGAAAGGTGCAACAGAGATCCTGGAGTAAGTGGCTTCTGGTCTGTAAAGCAGCCTAATTCTGGTTCAAGCAAGACAAACAAAAGCTTGAAACAGGAATGAAAAAAAAGAAGATTTTAAAAAGTATGTAGTGAAAAGTAGAGAGAGTAAGATGGGTATACTGAATACCTTAAGAGGCTAAAATCCTGCCTTTCATTTCCAGGTCCTTGATTCAAATCCAACTTAAGGCAGTTGTGACAAAAAATCATATTACTGTCTGACATTGGTCCAACAGCCTCTACAAAATGAGGTGGTGGTCAAGTTGCTGCCAGGTAGATACCACTGCAGCCAGTCATCATTAACCAGTCCGTGCTTGCAGGCTGCCTTACAGGGGAATACAATACCTGAATGATTTGAGTAAAGAAAAAGACTCTTACAGCTGAGAGCGGTTTCTCCGGTGGAGATTGGGGTATACTGGCTGAGTAAGGCTGTGATAACTCACAGCACTGCCTGCACTTGTAGCTGTTCCCTGAACAGAGGACTTCATTTTCCTGGGCTGCCAAAATGCCAATTTTGGCAGTGGTTAAAAAAAAAAAAAAAAGGCAAAGTGGATCATTGAATATAATCACAGATGACTGGAGAGCTGAAGTTATTCTGGAAACAAAATGAGAAAGGTGAGACCTAGCTAGGAAATGCTGCTGTGTGTAGCTCTGATGGTAAGGATAAAATGGCGCTGAACTGCTAATGCATGTTGGAGGACACACTGAACACTAGGATATGTGCTGTAAGATAGATCTGTGACAATTACGTGTGACCATAAGGCAGCACTGGCTTCTTGCTGTCAGACCCAGATGTCTGAATGTGTTTTACGCATGTTTGTTGGCTTTTTAAAAAAATGTAATAAATGGTTAATTTCAAAAAATAGAGCAAGATTATCCAGCCCTGACCTGAATACTGTAGGCAAAAATAAGAGATGAAGGAATATTACTGAGTGAAATGAGATCCAGAAGGAAAAAGTATGGACTAGTGCCAGTAACTCTCATATAAGAACCAATTTAAAATCTGGAGGTTAAAAAGGATCAGCCTATCAGCAATTCAGTCAGAATTTATGTTACAGTCATTTAAGTTTGGGGCTTAAATTGTCAAGAAAAGACTTGTTGACACAGGTTGGGGAAGTGAAATAACAGCATTGACTGTGTTTCCCATCTTTAGTAAGCATGTGAGGACAGATCTGTAAAGGTATGCAGGTACCTGAGGAATCTGATAAGGGCCTTAAACCTCTCCAAATCTCACAAGGGCCAAAACCATACAAATTAATTAGATGCTGACACCCACTTAAGCTCTAATTTTACTGGAGATAGATGCCTAAATATTTCCGAGGATCCGGGGCTACATGTCTGTCTGCATCTGTGGCTGCCTAAACATCTTGGAAAACCTGGCCTCCACCAGCTAATTTCTGCATGCACATACCAATTTGCAGCCCCAGATGCTACTCACATCTCTGGAATTAATTTGCTTTCTGCAAACGAAGAATTTCTCCACGTGACTGTTTGCTCCCTTTGCATAGTACTGGGGCTAAACTGCTTCTCTGAATTATTTCTTCATCTGTTTCCCCTCCATTTATGCCTCTGCCCTGTGGGGACGCAGGAGGGAGCAGTGTGCAACATTGGTGGTTTGCAGTGTCTTGCCCACGGGAGAGTACACATGCTGTTCTTCATCACAAACTGCACCATGCTCTCAGGAGCAGCAGGATGCTGCTGAAGAAAAATGTCTTGAAAAAAGTGGCAGGAAGGGTCCTGGCAGAGCTTGCTTGATACTGGGGCTGGCCCCCAGCCCTTGCTGCTAGAGGAAGACAGAAGAGGTAAGTTTCCCTCTGCTTCTTCAGGTGCTTCCATGGTAAAGGACAATCTGAATCGTTGCACTGAATCCTTGAACACCTTTTCCCTAAAACTGTAAACTGAAGATCACAAAACAAGACACAGCAATGCTGAGCATTTAATCCAAATGAATAGCACAGTGCTCACCAGTCACAGATTCAGATGACAGTGCAGAAAAAAAGGGACTTTTATGTTAAGAGAATAAAGGATGCTTTCAGCCAAATTTCTATGATTTACACTATCAAAATACCAACAAAATGTCTCCTCTTCTTCCTTTGATGTATACTGTGTTTCTGAGGCTTACCATGCTCATACCAGAGAACCTCATTAAAAACAAGAGAAAGGCAGCAGAATTAAATTCATTATTAGCTCCACATTTTTTCTCATACATGTGTATCTGTGTGTTCAAGTATGTATAAATGCATGCATACACCATGGGTACATGTCTGTGCATTTTCCATACTAGCAGAAAGAACTGGAATTCTCTAAATGCTACTGAGGTGCGTAATTTATTTGCTTTCTAGATATGATCAAATTGGTAAAAACCTGCCAATTTGGAGAAGTCCAATAGCTGTGAACTCAGTCCTTCTGAAAATACTGTAGACTGAGAATCATAATTTTTTCATGCCTATGCTCAGTCTTTACATCAAGGGCTGGTGTAAGCTCCCCTCTTGCTCCTGCAAGCTGAATACCTTTGGGTAATTGAATGACCCACTTCTCCATTAGCTCCACCAGTCACTGCAAAAGGCCAGTCTGCCACATCTTGAACACTTCCTGTCCCTCTCCTCACTCTCTGTGTATCTTACACTTCCAAAGCTGACGCTGAGGCTTCCAGTGCTCCAGGCAAATCATCAAATATCTGTTCTCACCACAGGCACCCAGATAAAAATAGTCACACATTGCTTTGCTGTTCCTCCTGTTTTGCTGTCCTGGAGATACAACAGTTCCTGCAGATTCAGAAGTTATTTGGTTCTAGGCTGTGCTTAAACACAGGTTTTTTTGTTTGAGCAGAACAATGAAAAGAGGAGTTAGAATAAGAATGAAGATGGTTTGAAAACTGTAATGAAGACCTAGACAGTGACAAATGCCTCAGTGAATTGGAGACAAGCACCTTGAGGACCCCATTCTGTTGTAAGTCAAGGCCACTTCTGCTTTTCTCATCACCCTGAAAGTCCCTAGCAAATTGCTTCCATGTAACAATTTATCCTGCCTTAATGAATACAGCTGCAGCTTTATTTTCCAGTTATCTCCCTGCTACTGGGCAGACCCTGTAAAGTGCTGGCTGCTCACTCACTGAGGTAGAGTATTTCTGCTCTGTTGTATTAGATCACTTGCTACGTCAGGTGGCATGTGATGCTCGCAGAGCTTAGCACTGAGCAGATAATACTGTTGGAAAAAAAAAAAAAGTCCTGTTTTCTTGCCCTACACCTAGATCCTAGATCCCTCTAGGCATTAAAAACACACTAAAATCAAGCACCTCCCTATTCTAGCTGAGGCCCTTGAGTACAAAATCTGATGTTTTTAGAACTGTTATCTCTATCAGCTGTCATTGACAAAGGCTGAGAGGAAAGGAGGCAGACTGTGATTTACAGTGAAATCATCATTTCTTCTAACACCTGAAAGAGATGTTGACTGAGATATCATCTGGCTAATTTCTTAGCTGCCAAAAATTATAAACATATTGCTAAGTCCAGTATGGGTGAAGACCCTGAGATTTATTAAGTTGAACAACGGAGCCATGCTATTAGCTCACTATATGGATCTGCGGACAGTGCTGTTCCTCTAATTATGAATCTGCTCACCAGAAGGCAGCTGTTGGCATTGTCTTACCTACAAGTCTCAAACCGTGTGGGCTTTTTTAGTGCATGCTGGGACAGTACAGCTGGTACACAACAGATGGCACGAGGGAGTCCCTAGTCAGAGGATGCATATGTGCTTAGCCCCAAAGTCAAATCTGTGTTGTTATAAACCAGGGAGTTGCCAGGCAGAGCCCATGAGTGTGTCTTCAAAGTGCCAAGAGAAACTAGAGTAGAGCTACTGACAAAGTTTGCTATTTTTGTCGTGGCCTAAGGGATGCTGTAGTTTAATGACTGTGCTGGCTTATTAGAGGCTCACTTTCATTTTTGTCATTGTTCATTGTAGCTGAAGGTATCAAAAGAATTAAGCACTGAGGGACAGCACAGTGGGCAGCTCTTAGCTCTTGGCTATTTTACAACATCCAGGAGAGAACCTCAGGAGTAAGATGAAGGGTGGGAATGAAATTTGGAACATACCGTGCAGACAAGGTAATTTGCCTTGCTTGCAAAGAAGTGCCTAAATACAGGCATTTCCTGTGCAAAAAGAACCAAAGACATTCAAAATTTAAAATATACTTAAACACAGAAACCCCAGTGACTGTATGTAACTGGGAAGCAGGTGCTAGTTTTAAGCAAACCTCAGGGCTTGTTTAATAGAAGCACATCTGGTCTTTAAAAGTCAGCACAGGTGTTTACGTTTTAATTGCACAAATCTATCCTGCTGCCCCATGTTACACCCTGGAAAAGTCAGAAGTCAACTCTGAGATAGCTGTACTAGTAATACAGGTGTTGCTAATTGATCACATGTTGGTCATGAGTTCAGAGCTACAGCATTGCCTCTGTTTTCTCTTGTGGTTCTTCGTTATATTTCATTTCAGAAAGATACTCTTGTTACTTAATGTTCTATAGTTTTATGGGTTCCTTTGACTTTATAAGATGGGCTAGGGTTTTGTCCTAGCATAGCAATATCTAATGCGATCATCATTTTATTCCAAGGCTTGGCAAAATGACCATCATTGATTTTTAGAGATGTTTTGAAAATTCTTTGGCTGTGTTTTGATCATTTTATGGGCTAAGCTGCAAAATATGAGAGTAGGAGAAAAACATCTTTAACTGAAAAGTTTTTTGATAGTAAGACAGCATGATGGGAAATCATAGATGGGAGGAGTTATGATTTATGTGCTTAAGATTATTAAACAGTCCTGAAAAATAATGACATGTAGATATCTTAAATAAAATTCAGTGATGAGCAATGGAGCTGATAATGGAACTAAACTGGTTCAGTTTAAGTTAAAAATATCCACTAAACCTATCTGAACTATTACTAGGTACCTGGGAAGGAAAAGTGTTCATCTATAGGATCTTTTGGATAAGATCAAAGCAGGTATTAATGGCAAATACAGGAAACCAAATATCTGAAGGCTAGAAATGAAAGGAAAGGTTGGTAGCTGTTGTAGTCAGGACACCTGCCTGCTGCCGAAGACTCTAAGCTAAGATACTAGGATGAGATTCAGTAAATAAAAAGAGAGCCTATGGATTAAAAAAACCTACAGTAAACCAACCTCACAGCAGTGAGGTATGGATTTTCTGTGGATATTATAGTAAGGTGACTGGAGAGCAAGGAGTTTTAAATGATGATCTACAAAGTCAGGATCTCAGTGTTAGTCTGCACTTTGCAATTTTGAAGTGTTTATTTTACTTTCGAGGTTTTGTTTGTTTTGCGGCATTTGGGTTTTTTTTTCTTTAACTTTCAGCTCCTGAGCTGGAGTTCTGATTGCAGCATATTTCTCAAAGTATCCTGTGCAGGTGGCATACTTGGAATGGAGCCGGTTTAATAACTGAGGGATTTAAGTCAGATTTAGTTGAGATAAAAATAAGGATAAATTAAGCTAGTTATGTTTCCTTCCTGCCTTTATCTATGTGACACTTCACTACAGCTAAAATTATGGAGGAATGAGACATTTCAGATGAGAATAAAGCCAAGAGATATAAACATTAGTGAGGAGGGAGCTATTTTATTTCAAAAAGCCTTCTCTTTTCAAACCTGTCCTCCCTACTGAGAAGGCAGGCAAAGTAGAAGGAAAGGTTTCCTGTTGAATTTAGAGATGCCTGGAATAGTAAAAAAATATTTCTCATGGGAGTGAAAGTCAGCCACTAAATGCATGAAACTAGGAGGGAGTATGACAAACTCGGATGATGTTTGAAGATGAAGAAATATATTTTATGGCTGGGAGAGGATAGGGGGCAGGATGAAGATCTCTGTTTACATCAGAAGTTTCATGCATCTGGAGAATGCCTGACAGGCACAGAGCACAGAAAAGGAATGTTTTAGCCATGGGGACCTCATTGTGAGGCTTTGAAAGTATGGCAGGCTTTTGGAAAAGGACGGAAGCCTAAGTTAGTACCAAATTTAGGTTATTCAGCACAGTTATCATCCCAGTGACAAATGTGAGAACCAGGCGAGCACAAATACAATGGAAGGTATTTAAATTTGGATGGGTTTGAAAACAAATGCTTGATGAGGTTCATAAATGTCAAATGAACAGATGGAGCTGAGAATGAAACCAGCAGGGAGATAAGGCAGAGATTGCTGTGAGCAGGGGTGGAAAACAGGAAACTCCAGTCGGTGGGCCACAGGGTGAGGATGAGGGACGGGGGACTGCCAAGATAAGAGCTGAGACAAAGGCAGATACAGATGGTCCTTAGGCTGCAAGGAAGAGCAGAGGTCAGCACCATCAATTATGGGAAGAAAGACCCCTGCTTGGAAATCCTGGAACCAGAGAGAGGGGTCGGGAGTAGGGCGAGCAAGGGAACCTGCTCAGAGCCAGGGTGCAGTTCAGCTTCCCTACAGATTGCTTTGGTGGTCTGCATGCAGGACCGTGTCCTGGCACCTTCAGGTTTAGTCATCGGCTTGGGGAGGTGCATGTGTCCCTGACAGGATACTCCTGCCTTACACACAACTGTTTCTGTGTGGTGGGTTTATATATGGCCATGCTGTGTGGCACCTGGAAGGCAAGGATGCCCCTGCTGGGCTGTCCTTGCATTTGGGGTCTCATGCAATGCAGCTGTGTCATAGGCCCTAGGGCCACGTTGTGCCCGAGGCTGGAGAATAAAGAAACCTACACATTTTTGTCCTGATGAAATGAGGTTCTTTTAAAAAAAAAGAAGTAGCAACATCGTTTCCTTCCAGGTCATGTTCTCCCCAGCATCATGCCCATTATGAGGATCTCCTGAGATTCACCTTTAGCTTTACACTGTCTACCATAAAAAAAGTAGCGTAATGAGTGCATGCGTGATGCAACAAGCTGCTGCTGTAGAGTCCTCCTAAGCAAAAGACATGTTCACTGTAGGGTTGAACTGTCTCATAATCCTAATGAGCGGTCTACCCTGATGATGCTCTCCAGTAACTGCTGCACAATGGGAGCATGCTGCAGGCCCAGATGACTATAGGGGTTGGACACCTGTAATTTCCATTCATGTAAATTGCAGCAGGTTTCAATGGGATGTTCAGTGGCTCTCAAAACTAGGCTGCATGCACATTACCAAGTATATGCTGAGTCTTCTTGCAGCATGAAACATCAGGGTTTTGTCCATGCATTTATTTACTTCACAAGCAGAAACATACAATTTGTGGATTGTATTTGTTGGTTGGCTAGTTGATTTGTTATTACAGTCTGCTTGACCACAGCACAAAAAAATGAGATGAGACTGCTGTTCCCAAACTTCGCCTTTAAAAGAGCCCTGCCAAACTTAAAATACTCCTTCATATTAATTTTTTTTACCTTATTCTTTTTTCCTGTGTTAACCCCACATTGTTTGAAAACAGTGTGGCTAAAGAGTAAGATTGTCCTTTTTTTCTTTAGGTTGCTTCATCAGTTAGACTATGCTGAGCATAAGTTTTTGCTATCCTTGGGTACTGTTCAGGAAAGAGTACTAACTTCTCAGGCAGTTTGTGAACTGCACTGTTATGCTTGCTGTGTTTTGGAGACCATCAGAATGTGATATGTATGTAGTAAAGATTTCACATGCATCAAAACTCAGTGGGTAAGAAATTTGATACGACATTGACTATTGCTATTCCTTCATATAGTTATAATACTAAGACATTGGACTCAAAGCAATTTATTTTCCTTTATTTTTCCTTTTTTTTTTAACATGAAATTGCAACTGTGTCAAAGTGTCTCTTTTCCAACCCGCACACAAAGTAGGGGCAAGCAAGAGAGAAATGTAAAATGTGCTTAATGACTCCAAACACTTTTGTCTTGACACTGACTGCTTATGGCACAGGCATGTTTCTTTTAAGAAGTAATGTATTTAGGCTTCTGTGCCATTCTAGAATAATCACCGTATATAGTGAAGAAAAATTAAGAGTAAGTAAAAAAAATGTCCTATAAGAATAAATGTTTTTTTGCAGCCAGATAAAGGCACTTGCAGATGTCCTTGCATGAAGCCTGCTCCAGAGTTTCTATTTCACTACAAATGGTTCTAGTCCAATATTCCACCCTCCTTACACTCATTTAAAACTGAATCAGAATTCAAATAAGGATTAACCACCCACGGAGTCTGGCACAACAATAGAAGTACTCACTAACTTTTTTCCTACATGTTATTAGCGGAGGGAATTTAGGTTAAAGACTTTCATTACAAAAATATAATTTTTATTCTTCACTGTCTTTTTTCTTTCTTCTCAACAACTGAAAGTTTCCACATGTCCTTGTGGCCCACAGTAATCTTTATTCAATAAATATTTTAGATAGTGAATAACAGATACTCTTATGAGCAAGTGGAGAAATCACTCAGCAAGACAAATAAATTGTTTTGGTTTGCTGAATTGTAGTCTAGTACTGGGAAAGAAAAAGCAGCAATTTCTTGTCTATCCATCTCTCACCTTTAGTCACTCATTCAAAACAGTTAAAATTGGACAAAGGCAACAAATATTTGCAGACATTTATGATGTTTGTCTTCATATTTGAGTAGCATTTCTTTCAGTTATTTTGAACATTTGTAGTAAAGGAATAGAGAAAAGATTAAATTTTGAATTATGAAATGCATAATTTAATGGGCTGAAATAACAGTGGTTTTTATTCCAGCCTAATTTTCAGATGTTAACATGTTAATGGATGGGTGAATCTTGCATGCTCCAACCAACACTAAATACAACCATATAAAATTACTGTTATTAAGCTTGAGAAGGCATATTCAAATGTGGAATTTAGCCAGGTTATTCAGTCTTCATACCTGGCTATCTGCACATATAACATTTATAATGAGATTACAGACTGCATAACATGTAAATATCTTCAGTAGAGTTTGGAGCTGCAGTTGCAATGTATCGTGACATTGCCTGAAAATGTTACGGTGAAAGGTATGGTCTGACAAACTGCCTTATTCAAGCTAATGGCAAAACTCCCACTGGTTTTTAATAAAGCAAGAATTTCACCTTTGAGACAAGTGCAATGCATTTTTCCCCAAAACTGCAAGGAAACTATGGTAGTACTCTGTGTTACTAAACTGTTCCTCTGGAAATACCTGTCCAGGGAGGTTAAGAAGAAAGCACTGATGAGAGCATTGGCCTCCAGCATTGTAAATCAAGACACCAGCAGATGCTGTCTGCATGGATGTGCTAGCATAGATTGAGCAGTAACTCAGTGCTAAGACAAGATGGACATGATGGGATCGTTACAATTGGAGTTTGACAGAGCTTTACTGTCTGGGTTTATTGTATTGCCCATGCTTTTCAATAGAATTGTGTTGTCATACTACATAGTTTTTTACCTAAGTTTATTAGAGTGAACTTCCTGTGATTTTTAACCACAGCTGAAACTAGGGGATTGGCCAATTACCAAGAAGCTTCCTGTCTTTGCTGTGACAGAGCTGCATTTCTAAATCTTGTCCCTCCTTTCTGTTGTCTAGGTTCCTGCCTTCATCCTTCTTCCTTAACAGCTAATTCCCAGTGAGTGACTATATAATGTAGGACAGAGGTCTTCAAACAGCAGTATGAATTGTATGCACTGTGATTAGTTTCACTGAAACCATGCAGTTGGGGTGAGACCCATATGTAAGTTATACCACTGGGCTTGCTGAAAAGGAAATTCTGTGACTAGATCCTCTTTCCCACTTTTGTCTACTAGGCAGCATGGTACAAGAAAAAAAAGTCACATCTCAGCTGGAAAACTAGTTTTAGAAAATAATTCTTTCAATAGCTGACATCCTATTTAATTAAGAAGGGCTCATCTTTCAAGATATCTGTTTTCCCAGCTCTGAATTTCTTGTCTGAATACTTCATTTGCAAAGACATAATGTTCTCTGATTTAAAACAAAACAAAACAAAAAATCCTATACCCCACCAAAACTAATTTCCTTAATTTTCTCTTGGCCAGACTGCTGCATTTCTATAGAATTACATCCAGTCCAGAGAACAAACTATGCAGCAGGGTTTTTTTCCAGGCATTCATAGCTTTTATTGTCTTTGGATAAAATTTTCTCTTGCACAATGAGCCTGCTTGGGACCCTATCATACCTTACATTTCATTTAATGCTTCTGGGGTGAGTGATCAAATAGCACAACACACTTCAGCAGTATTCTGATAATTCTCAAGTTGTCCTAGAGAGATCTTGCTTGCACCAGGAAGTCAAAGGAATTTCAATATTCATCCTTTGAGATGTGAGAGCTTTATCTCCTGCTACAAGAATGAGTGTTCTATCGTCATGATGGATAGGGCCAACATTCCTCTCAAGTGTCCATGGGTGTTTTACATTAGTTTTGTTTTCAGTGCTTTTCCCTGCTTTCAGTGTTTGCTCATTGTGGATGTTCTGTCTCAGATTACTGCAGGAAGGTACAAATTTTGAGTATCTCCAAGTAACCAAAAAGACTGAACTTGTAAACATGAAATCTTTTCTGTGGTGGTGCGACACAGCTGCACATACCAATTTCAGCAGTGACCATGTGGCAAAACATGGAGGCTGTAGATACAAGAATGACATCTCCTTTGTTTAAACATGAATATTAAAATACAGCACTGTTCCTTCAGCAAAGTTTAGGTGAGCATACGGGTTGCTTTGAGGAGTACTTGCCATCTGGGCTGCTTGATGGCCACTGGCATGGGTATTGACTGCCAGGTGGGGGGTCCCTTTCTGTTACCCATTCAAAGCCTAGCTAGACATCAACATTCCTACAGCATGACTAGCAAGGCAGGTGAAAGCGGGTCATGAGCATTGCACCATGCATTGGACCATGCTAGAAACCATTCAGACACATAGATTCGAGACTATGTGCTACCTGGCAAGCCCTAGTTTTCAGCCCTGCACTAGTATGTTTAGACAGAGAATTTAGAGGATGGGTTGAGCTAGCTTTAACCTTCCTCAGTGCAATGCCTGTTCACCTGACAAAAGCTTAACAAGACAATCTGAACTTCACATTGCTAAAGTTACAGAGGTTCAACTACATGCTGTCAGGTAAAGTGCAAAGTAAGAATTACACACAGGAACAATTTGGGAAAAACTTTCCCAGAAAGACATATGATTGCAGGAATTTTATGAATGGCTCAAATAAGAAATTTGCCAGTCAGATGTATAAATTTGTATAAATTATTTGCTTGTTTCTATTTAGTGTTATAAAACTCATCAGTCCTGTACTTGCCTTCCAAGCTCCTGTTCTATTATGGACCTGCAGACAGACTGAAAATGACCAGCTAGTTAGAGACAGATGGAGTACAGGGCTTTTTTTTGTCTTCTTTTTTTTTTTTTTTTAATTAAGAAAACGGGTATCCAAATTAAGTGTTCAAATTACCATGACCAACTCACGTATGCCATTTGTATGATTCGCTAACACTTTTGCACATTTCAGAAAATTCATTTGCCTTTTAAAATTGAGGCTGTAGTGTTCAAATAAAGTGCCTACCCTTCAACTCAGTAGGTGCTTGATGGAGCTGAACAGCTGCACTGGCTTTAAAAGAGTTGCTATTGTGCATTGCATGTTACAGTCCTAAGAGCAAGAACTGACTGCTGCCAACCGGCGTGGCTTTCCACATTCACTGCTGGTAAGTACCCTCAAGTTGAGAAACAGATGCCACTGAGTATTTTCCCCTGGCTTGTTTTCCCCCATGGTGATATATCCCTATGGACAAACCTCCTCTCCTGTAGTTATCATCCTGGAGACAGGAGACGTGTAAGGGGTCTTGTTATGGGTGATACACGTGGAAGACAAAGTACTGATCTCTGATACTTCATCACTAGCTGGGCCCTTTTTCTCTGGCTGTAATCCCTTGATGACACACCTGGCCAGGTAGCATTAAATACTCACTATTTAGTCCACACTGCAGCCCATCAAGAAAGAGAAGGACATTGTATTGCAATTGTTGACTCATTTTGAGTGCAAAGTGCAATAGTGCTAGCCACAAAAAAATAATCCTATATTCAAGTGCATACCACGTATTCTTCCCAATGTGCTCTTTAAAGCATTGTATTCTACCCAGGCAGGAGGCTCATCTCTGATGATGACCAATGCTGGCTTCTTGCACTGCCGGCTGGCAGGTGTGGGTAGTCCTGTGGAGGCAGCACAATCAGCCCCTGTGAAGGAAAGAGTCCTTCACACCACTCAGCGGCAATCTCTCCTGCCAATTAAGAAGATATGTGGATGAAATCCAAAGGGAATTGCAACCCGCTTGCCTTGGCTGGGTGAATGAAGGCTTTGGTCTGTGCAGGCGAGGCTGCAGGCAGGGAGAAAAGGAAAGAGCAGTTTGCAAACATCTCCCTTTTGGGAGATGCAGATTAACTGGGGGCTATTTTAAGATTAAAACAAAAGTGGTACTTCGAAAGGACAAGGTGAATTTTTCAACCCTCTAACTCTTGCTAATCTAGCAGGCACTTGGAGCAGAGTAGAGTACAGCACATCATTTTTCAAGGCTCATGCCCCCATTATGGTATGTAAGTGAAACATCACTGAGAATTCATGCACTGTTTATTCACTCTTGGTCACAATGACATGTCTTTGACATTCACATCACGAACAGTCTGGCACAAATGCAGCACCAAGAGGGACTGGCAAATAGCGAAATGGATGTCTTCTGTGGGAGTAGATGGAGGGAGTAGAGGGAAACCCCAAAAGATGTAGGCTGCAGGGGTCTGCCCACTATGCTTTCCACTGTCAGACAGGGCCAAGTGAAATATCATTTGGTGATTTTAAGTGTATGCATGGGATATCAGCTGCAAAAGTTGCCAATACTTTGACTGTCCTACCCTCAAGGGCGGGGGTGAGATTTATTATGGATTTGAGGGGTTTGGAGGCAGTATCTTCAAACCAGCTCTTCTGCTGCTCAGTGGCAGAGATGCTGGACTGTGATTCTTCTTGAGTAACATCTGGGGCTGAGCTAAAACCCACTAGACAGAGAAGGAAGACTCTCCGTGTCTAAAATCAGAAACCTTATCCCTCCTTATCGTTTGCAGAGCTTTGGTTAGTCAAACCAGGGAGGCTGCATTGTAGTGCTGATCTGTGATAGTCAATAATCATTAATATTTTATGTTTTACAGAAATCTGTGTTTTGAGACAGTGAACTCACAGCAGTCTCACAAGAACAGGCAAGAGCATGACCATTTTTGCATGAACTGATTTTTTCACTTTAAAATACTGCACGTAAGGCTCAGTTGTCATGAATCACTGGACCCACACATGCCTACCCCTACGCACAGCCCTGCCATCAAACTACTCTCTCTTATAGCTAGCAAAAATTGGTGGAAGAAAGTAATCTGTCCATGGTGAACTGGTCCTTAACCAAAACCAAATTTTTCTGTTGCTCAGTGGCAACATTACTGTGTGTTTTTGAATGAAGGAGGAAAGGATATGACCTGTTAGTAGTTCTGCAAGTGTATAACCAAGATAACACCTTAGCTCCTTCTCTAAAAAGATTTATCTGATCATATTAAATTTTAAAGGAAGTTGAATAAAATAGCCTTCTTAGAAACTGGAGGGCATATAATATCCATTGCACACTCAAAAAAAATTTGTCCAAATTTTTTTGCAGTTTTGTGTCTTCCAGGGGAATTTTGCCTTTGCCATCCCTACAAAAGGGCTCCTCCCTTCCAGTGATCTCCATCCATTTGGCTATTGTGTTGTGATCTCAGAAATCCTTTACTTTTCACAGTGAGGGGTGGTAGGATAAAAATAAAATTTTAAAGAGTAAATCATATTCATGTATCTCTGTTGCCTCCAGGCACCAGCAGCATTATGTCTCATGTTACATTTCTACAGTAGCATCTCCTGGCTTCCAAGAGAAATACAGTTTGTAATCTTGTATTTCTGCAGTTAAGAAACAGAATGTCCTGATGCAGGACCACTGGAAGCTCTCTGGACCACTCAAGGATGTGCCTGTGCACAGGAATACTGTATTGTGAACACAGCATGGAGTTAAGTTCCTCAAAAATTCCTAACAGTGGTCTTTAAATGCTGTTCGCTGCCCTCTTCCTCCACACCTCCATCCTCAAGTATGAGATGACTAGCGGGATTTTTTTTTCTTTCCCCATTGTGGTGCAATGTTAATTACAGGATTATCCTGACCACCCCAGGACATGTAGCCAGCTAGTCTTACTTCTGTGTGCGGGTAATAAACACCATGCACATTTCCTGTTTCCTGATCTCACACTGACTATATTTATATGTACGTAGATTTGATGGCCGATTTCAACATTTATCACTGTTTCCCAGATCATTTCCGGCTTTCTTTCTCCCCAAAGCACACTCCTTCCTGAACTGTATCAAAGTAAAGTACATTTCTGGGTGGTGAACATGTGTTTCCGGACAGGTAACACCCAGCAGAAGCAGATAACTATGGAGAGTTGATGTTTCGGCATGCAGATATTTTTGCAGAGCCACTAAATCCCAACATAGCTCCTGCACGTCCTACTAAAGTTGGCAAAAACCAACTCTTTGCCAGCTGGTATGGATCAAACTTTTCCTCACTCTTCATTTTACTTTGAGCTATGTACCATACGGCAGTCGGTCATGTGCCTAAATGCAAAGAAAGAACAGAGCTGAATCCAAACAGTGAAGTTACATCTAGTCCCTCATCTTTGCCTATGCACTATATTTCCAGTGCTTTGTCCGGTCTTATTTCATGTCTAGCACATATGTGATGGCTTTTCATTGCACATAAGATAATGCCTTTGTCATTAACAGATGCACAGAAGTTTTATTTTATTGGCAACTTTATTGTTATAATATTGCTGATTCTGTTCTTCTTGTTTGGAATAGGCTTTTTTTATAACTCTTCAAGCTTGGGTTACTCATTTTTTACCTTGTCTTAAGCAATTCCTTACTTTTAAAAGATATTTTTTTCAAAATAACTCCCTGTTTCTGTTTAAAAATCTTAGTATTTGCAGAAGATTACATTTTGATGACAGTACAAACTGAAGCCTCCTTTTTTCCCAGTAAACTCTTCTAGCATGCATGGAAGCCAGATCTGCACAAATCCAGTAGTTTGCTTTGACCTATTCCTGGAGGTACAGCTCTCAAAAAGAACTCTGTCCTCATACCTTGCTCACTTTTGTTTTGGACCTGGTTTGGGGGACCTTCAACAAAGGCGCCATTTACAACAGTTTTTTGCTTATCTCAGAGAACTAAGAAAAGACCATTTCATAAAGGTCACTGATGCAACTTTTATTCAACAGTATATTCTGACTTGAATGATTTGAACTGTTTAGCTCCACATGAAGGACTTTTTAGGTCATCAGTTTCTTCAAACATTTACATTAATTTTCAGCCTACCTGTCTCCTCCTACTCTTCCCACAAAAATCCTTTGTATTTATGTAATTCTTAACTTTTCAGTCCAAAAATTACAAAAGTAGTATCACTACATTTTAGTGGCAATTTTTCAAGGAGTCATGTAGGGGTTTTGCCTCATAGTGCTTATTAAACTTCATGAGTCATATGACTAAATCCCCTCACAAAGTTAATGTAAAGTTTAAGGAACAGTCAGTTAAAACCAACAGACATGGATCTAGAGCAAAGAAAACTTACCCTTGCTGGAGGGGGATTGGGCTAGAGTATATTTAAATGAACTGGACATACACAAGGTCCTGGGACCTCATGGGATGCACCCGTGACTGCTGAGAGAGCTGGCCCAGGTCACTGTGAAATCACTCTTGGTTATTTTGTGGATGGTCTGGCTCATAGTTCACAAATGAGTTTCACCATGTCTAGTGCACACAGGTGACTCATGGGGGGTTACAAAAGTGACCCAGCCTTGGATTGCCTTGAGGCCCTGTTTCTCTGCAGAGATGACTCACAGGGAGCTGTGTAGACAGCTTAGCCCTGGGCTGTCTGATAAACCCTAAACTAAATAGGGCAGTGGCTGTGTCGTTCAAAGAACCAAAACCTGAACTGAGCCTTGAAATCCCTTAACAAATAGTATGCCCTTAGTCTCAATCCAACCACTATTCAGTTGCCAGAGGAAGCAAGGTTAAAAAAAAAAAAAACTGGAGGGTGTCAGCTTCAGTTTCAAATGACAACCTTGTGTATTCAAACAATCACAGACCAGCAAAGGAAAGATAAGGGGAAATTCCACTCAGATATACATAATCCATTTAGGCATATATCATAATCCACTCACACATAGTTATATACACCATTCCACAAGTCAGGGGATAAAAACTCTAAGATTCAGGTTGGAAGTGGGGGAGTCACATCTCTAACTATACAGTTGGCTTGTGAAGGAGACCTTTCCCCGCCTTGATCGGGACGCCGATCGAGGTAGCTTCCCTGGGATTGAGAGCCCTTACCTGGAGGTATAAGTGAATATTGTTTATGCTTTAAGTTTGTAAACACATGTGTGCTTGTGGTTGTGTGTGAATCACTTGTGGTTGTAATAGTGTACTACTCTTGCCTTAAAAATTGCAATAGTGTATTCTTCCATTGTATCTGTAAAACCTGCAACAGTGTCGTGTTAAGTCTGTAAGTAAAGTTCAAATAAATCATTTGCTTGAACCTTGCAGTTAAGTCTGTGAGTGAAGTTCAAGTTTGCTTGAACCTTGAAGTTAAGTCTTTTTCTGCCACAGTTATCTCTGAAAGGTCGCAGTGATTGGGGGAGATCCCTGATGACTGGAAGACAGCAAATGTCACTCCTGCCTTCAAGAAGGGCAAAAAGGAGGATCTGGGGAACTACAGGCCGATCAGACCTACCTGAATCCCTGGGAAGGTTGTGAAGCAAATAATCCTGAAAACAATTTCTAAAATTATTGAGGGCAAGAAGGGGATTGGAAAAAGCCCATATGGGTTTATGAAGGGGAGATGATGTCTGATCATTCTCATAGTCTTCTACAGTGAGACAACTGTCTCGATGGATGAGGGGCAAGAAGTGGATACTTTTTAGCTCAATTTAGCAAGGCTTTTGTCAGCTCAAAGCGTTGCAAACAGCAGCACAAAGTCCAGCTGGAGGCCAGCCCCTACTGGTGAACCCCAGGGGTCAGTACTGGGTCCAACATTGTTTAACACCTTCTTTAATGACCTGAATGACATGACAGAGTGCACCCTTGGCAAATTTGCTGACGATACAAAACCAGGAACAGTGGCTGTTACATCAGCTGTCCTTGTTTCCATTCAGAGGGACCTAGGCACATTGGAGAAATGGGATGACAGGAAGTCCATGAAGTTCAACAAAGGGAAATGCAAAGTTTGCACCTGTTGAGGAATAACTCCATGCACCAGCACAGACTAGGGGTGACTGGCTGGAAAGCAGCTTTGCAGAAGCAGCCCAGGGGGTCCTGGTGGACACCAAGTTGACCATGAGCCAGCAATGTGCCCTTCCCACAAAGGAGTCCAACAGTGTCCAAGGCTTCATTAGAAGGAGTGTTGCCAGCAGGTCGAGGGATGTGATCCTTTCCCTCCACTCAGCACTGGTGAGGCCACATCTGGAGTGCTGGGTTCAGTGCTGGGCTCTCCAGTACAAGAGAGACATGGACATACTCCAGTGGGTCCAGTGAAGGGTCACAAAAAAGGTGAAGGGACTGAAGCATCTGCCATACAAGGACAGGCTGAGACTGCTGGGACTGTTTAGCCTGGAAAAGACTCAGGGGGATCTTATCTACTTGTATAATACCTGATGGGGCAACTGAAGATGGAGACAGACTCTTCTCAGTTGTGTTTAGTGACAGGATGAAAAGCAATGAGTACAAACTGAAATGCAGTAAATACTGTTTAAACATAAGAAAAAAGCTTTATTTTTTATTTCTGTTTATTTTTTTGTTTATTTATTTATTTTTATTGCAATGGCAGTCAAACACTGGGACAGAGCTCAGAGAGGTTGTGGAGTCTCCATCTTTGGAGATAATCAAACCCAACTGGACATGTCTCTGAGCAACCTGCTGTAGCTGGCCGTGCTTTAAGCAGAGGTGAGACTGGGCAATCTCTAGAGGTGCTGGCTAGCCTCAGCCACACTGTGGTTCTGTGATTCTGTGACTGTGACAATTAAATCCAATGAAAAATAAGTTTTCCTTATGTTCCTAATAAATAAAAGAAAATGGGGCTTAAGGGGTGGAGCAGCTGTGTGAAATAGATAAGTTATGGAAGAGACAGTATTCTTTTTCCATTTTGGAAGTTGTTCCTGAACAGGTTAATTTCAGTGAGATAGGGGGCAGTGAGTAAATTGTAAGATCACCTCCAAATGTTGATAGCTCCTTATTGCATTTATGAAAAATGTTTCATTCCATGGAGAGTACTTCCTAAGGCTTTGAAGTTCTTCATTTGAGACCAAAAGATAAGATACCACATGCAAAACAGAAGAGTTATTGTATGTCTTTTTAGTGACTCTTCCCAAAATGTTCACTGAACATGTTTAAAAACTAGATTACATGATTCTGGTAGATTACATCTGGGTTAATGCCAGCAAGTTACACACTCCAAGAAAGGTGAAAATCTCCCCAAACTACAGTGAAATTAATGCTGCCAAAACTGTGTTGAATGCCTTCCAAAAGTATTTCCAAATAAAACTCCTCCATTACTCACTTGGGTGCCAATAAACAGGTCAACTTTAAACCTTGGAACTTTAAATGCAGTGAAAGCCAAGAGCTCATTTGTTACATTTTCATGCAGGATTTTTTTCTTTTTTTCATTTGAGGTACTGGAGGACACTTTCTGTATTAATAAACAAGTTGCTTGTTGTGGCTTTACTTAAGTCATCATTTTGATCCATACCATTGTAACTGAGGAGATGATACATTTTTAATTTGGAAATTTATTTTGAGTGCCTAGCAGTCTAGCTATCATTTTGTGCATTTTTTTCTTTTTTTCTTTTTTTTTAATAGTAAAAGTTGGTCTAATGATTAAATGTTTAGTAAATTAACTCATGATACTGCCTGTATTGAATCCAACTTGTCAGGCTTTCGTGTGTATAACAATATAACTGGAGCATCCTACTGAGTAAATGTAACAATAAAATATAATAGTATAAATACAAATGAAATAATTAGGAAAAAGTATCCAGTTGTGCATGTAATTATTTTTCATTTTTAACTTTCATTATACTTTATAAATTTAGATCTTTTATGGGTCTTTGATCTCTACCAGAACACTTTCTGCCAGATTTCACTTTTATGTTACTCCAGTGACTGTTGTGCAGCTACACCAGTGATATATTTGGTCCCCTATGGGACCCATTTGAGGGTGGGGAGTGCAGTTGACTTTATATATTTATGCATATTTAGCTGTGAAATTTCCAGGTATGCAACACTGTGCCACATTATAAAATGTCATATATATATATATATATGTCTATGGTACCTATGGGTGTCTATGGTACCTGCTGCAGACCAAGAGGCTTCTTATTGAAAGTTCTGTACACAGGGATTGATTTTAGCTTTCCATTTCAGTCTGTGTGTACCTATTGTTTTCAATAAGTTGTCTCCAGAAAGGCATTTTAATGGTAAAAACTGTGAGATTTTGAAGACAAAAAAGTGGAAGGCAGAAAAGGAGAGACTGAACTGATTTGCTTTCAAATATGGAATTGAAATGGGGAAAAGGCTTTCACAGAAAAAACCAATTCTGTAAAATCTCAAAACACATTGAAGAAAAGGCTGATGAAACATTAAGAAGAAAAATGATTCACCACTTTTTAGGAGGGGAAAAAACACAGTAGAATCAGAAAAACAGATATTTAGAACAGAAGAGTAAGATGAAGGAGAATGTCCTTAATAAAACTAATTCTAAACACAAACTGAATAAAAATTTCAGAGAAATAGCTAAAGGAGAGACAAGGAAATAAAACCCCAACAAACCAAAATCAAGGATTAAGCTTGTTATAGTATACATACATACAGTCTGCTATTGATTTACAAAATGACCACAGAGAAAAAGCTCTGTTCTTTGGATTCCACCAGTGCAGTGAACCTGCTAGAGAGATCCGAGATCTACATCTGATCTATGATCTTAAATACAACAAGATTTTTAAAAATTTTCCTTCCACCTATTACATTCTTATCATATGTTGTGGATGAGCTGGGATTTTAGTTATACCAGTAAAAAGGGGGAAAAAATCCCAAAGTGTCTCTGCTCTTTCTTGCTCCTTACTCCTAGAAAGTGTGGGTATAGCTTTTTGAGGGGCTGAGATGATATCTTATAAGGAAGTTTACTGACTCACCTTAACTGTGCCACAAAAGAAAATGCTCTGTGTTTTGGAGAAGGAGGGAAAAAAGGGTAAGGAGGCAGGAACGTGAAGAAACATGCTTTCGCCAGTGCTGTGCTGCAGGAGCTTTTGGGGTCTCAAGCGGCGTCAGCAGTGGGTATCCCCCAACAGCATCAACCGCCCTACATGGAGCCACCCATGCACTCTCCTGTTGCCCCAACTCTGTACCCATGCCTGGTTTGGCGCATCATTACTCTCCTTTCTGCCGCCCAGGCTCTGACCCAGAAATCCCCATCCAGATAGCAGAAAAGGACCAATCCTTTCACCTCCTGGCATAGCTCCCACCACTTGCCCTCTGCAAAACTCATGTGGAAGCCTGCCCCTTGCAGCCCAGCTAGGCATTACCAAAAGGCCATCAAGTTCCCGGTCTGCGGTAAGAAATCGGATGCCAGCAACACTATAAAGTATTCACAAAAGCATCTGGAGGGTGAAGGAGCATAGCTGTAGGAGGAGGCAATGCAATGGGGTCAGGAGAAGAGTGCATGTGGGGTGGGCAGGGTGTGGGAGATGTGGTCAGCCATGGGAGGAGGGCCAAGGAGAGGAATTTTTTTATGCTCACAGTACCTTGCCTTAATAAGTGCAGTGCTGTCATTTGGCACAAATATTTTCTTTATCTGTTTCTTGTGACAGTTTTCTGCTGCTTTTATATGCATGTTTTGATTATAACTGATGGGACATACACCAGTTTACTAGGGGCCCTGTGGCCTTACTCATTTATTATTACAGCTAGCTAACGATTCACAGGTAAATACAAAGTAGTTTTTGAAATAAAACTTTTGTTTTGGTTTTGGTTTTTTTCAGGTTTTTTTTTTGCAATATCTTAAAAGTCTTCTCCAAATAATTTAGTTTGGTATTTCAAAATATACCAGTGGACTCTTCACATAAAGATTTTTCTGCCTTTCTTTCCAATGGTATTGTCCCAGTTGGCTGTGTCGAAATGCTTGCCTCTCTCAATGCTAATAGCTAATAATGTATAAAACTTCTGCCTACAGAATTCTGTGGGATCTGGAAGTAGCTTCTCAGATCTTTCTTTATCAACCACTCTGCCTTGTGAATTTTTCTTCACAGCCCCAGGCCAAGAGAAGAAAAAAAAAAATTGTGTTTGCTCCCTGTGTGGCTTATGGAAAAGACTGAAGTGAAGCAACTAATCTGAAATAAAATTATTTTTATTACTAGTGTTCTCACTGACAAGTTCTAACTATAGTACAGCTTTAATGGCAAGATCATTCAGCTATGCTGTAAATTTCCACACACAGACAAGCACCAAAAACGGAAAGCCAAGATATAAAAAGAAGAGCTATCCTTGCAAACCCTCTGTGTTGATCTAGCATCTGTCCAAGGCATGCCAGCCAGCAGAGACCTCTAGAGGTTGCTCGTGGCTTCATCCTCCTGCGCATTGGCATCCATCATACAGGAGATGCATCTAAATACTTCACCATCTGTGGGACAGCCATTTGCTCCCATGGTGCATACATGAAAATCCCACAGCTTTCCCATTTCTGGACCATATGCTGCTCTCATTTATATCCCATGGATTTGGAACTGAGGCATAATGTAAATGGGAAAGCCTAGTTATCAGGATCTGCTGTTTAATTTATGCAAAACTGGGGCACTGTCATTCCACAAATCATATGGTACACATTTTAGGAATCCATCATTTACATAAAGATGGGGGTGTCCTGAAAAGTAGTATGTGTATGAAGACACACATCTGAATCATAGAATTCACACCCAGATTTCTATTACTACCTCACCTCCAAACTCTGTGATATTCATTTCTCACTTTTAGGTTAGGTCGTTGCAGACACAAAGACAAAATTTGGATCTGGGTTAGGTTTCCAAATGCCTTCAATATTTAGTTGCATCTGTGGTTTTCAGTCAGCTACTATTTAAAAAAAATCCTTTTCCTCAAAATTCTCTGAAGACTCTTCTTTCTGTCTTTTAAAAGTACATTTTTGACCAATTTAATCTGTGAATAATTTGGTCTCCTGTAAATTATAAACTTTATTAATTCTTTTGTGAATTAAAATATTGAGTTCACTCTACCATGGACATGAACTCTGTACTCTGTGTTTCAAGTCAGATGATATGGATATTTTTTAAACATTTTTAGTTTTTTAAAATTTTCCTTATAGCTCTGGCAAGCATCAGCAGTCAAACTCATCGTATTACTTCCATCAATGCACACTCATATGCAATTCTATTACTTTCATGACACATACTTTTAGTATGTTTGATTCCAAGTATTTAGAAGTCTTGTGAGCCTTTTGTTGATGCCATGCTGCTGGGGCCATGGCAGCACAGTCCTGAGGGCACCACCAAGAGTGTGAGAGCAAGGTGAACTTTGACTAAGCTGACCTTGCCCACCCTTGTGTTTGCCAATCTTGATTAGCTGGGCACCTGGTACTGCCTAGAAAAAGGAGTGGGGGAGGCTGCAACAGGGCAGACTTCTCATTGCATGTGCTACTAATTTGCATGCCCTTGTGTTTTCTCAGATGATGTGCTTTTTTCTGTTGCTCTGACTGAAGGCCAGGTGCATAATTCTCCAAACAGTTGTAGGCTAGGAGTTGGGTGCCTAAATGCTTTGTGGATTTGAACTTCAGCACCTTCCTCCTGGCACCATGAGAGTATTGCCTCTGCCATAAGCCACTCTACTATTGAGGTAAACCATTGAAAAACCGCTGGTGGCACCAGAGGGCTTGTTTATTTCTGTTGCTATAAAGAGCTTTATTAGGGCAGGCTGCTTTTCATGTCCCATTTGTGGGTATCTCTCATAACGCTCACTGTTGAAGATCCTCTTCAGTGAAAGGAGTGGTGTAGCAGTCTTCAAAAGGGAGAAAAAAAAGGAGGGAAGAGCTGCTCCCTTCCTTGTGCTACTCAGTTCACCCTTCCTTTACTTTTTGCAACACTACCATGCAATATGGAGGGTAGGGAAACATAGCTGCCCACTCCCACTTAGCTTTTGAGTAAGCTAGCAATGCTGCATATCTCACTGCAAAGCTATAGAAATTGGAGCATCTTGCTATCTCACGGCAGTGCAGAATTAGTATGTTGGGGCACAATTGGTACTTGCTGAGTTCCTGGAAAGAACTAAGTAGGATGAAGGAGGGTTTAGCCAAGCTGCGTATGTTGTTAAGTGATGCCACCATCTGGTGAGCTATCATTTGTCACAGCAGATTGTCATGACACCCTCCACCAGCTGAGCAGTCACTTCAAGGGATATGGTTTGAGCTCAGCTCACCTATGTCTGGACAGATGCCCCTCTAGGGACCAGGGTCAGGACAGCTGCCTTGGGGTTAGCCAGGGTGTGTGAAGGAAGGCAGGCACTTCAGCAGTGAGCAGAAGAGATGTGTGACAGTGAGATCCTAATCAAGTATGCTCAATGTTTCTCTTGGACTTTATGATTTCCCTATTGTGGCAAATTTTGTGACGTAGTGGGGAGGCCAAGCCACCTAAGGGTTGTTAAAGCCCTGAAAGATCTTGCCCATGCAATAGCATGAAGATCTTACTCGTATGGTGAAGGCATGACAAAGTGAACACTCAGCCAGGAAATATTAGCAAGGTCTGAATGAGTATGTAGGCTGTCATTTCAAGACAGGCAGTCTCCTATCACTTTTTAAGGTTATTTTTAAGTTTAAGTGAAGTGTGATAGAGCTTAATTAAATACAACCCTCTCTCCCAGAAAGTCTGTACTTGCTATGTCATACTGTGTGAAATTTATCTTCTGTCTCATGGTTATAAACCTTCATCTTTCTTTTCAGCTTCAGTTACTAAGGGGCCAAGTTTTGCCTTGCATTTTGTCAAAATATCAATGACTAATTTTAGATGTTTGGGTCTTCAGAGAGCTACACATGGAAAGTTTTTTTCTGTTTCACAGAGACGAGCGCTTCTCATGTAGTACCTATTGCTGTGTGATTGATAGAAGTACTGGAGAAATGGGCGAAAGGCTTTGCAGTGTTACATGTTACTTTCCATTTGCTTTCAGAGGTCTGTTGATTTTAAAAGGCTAGTTCATCCCTTAATACAGAATATCTGTTCTTCTCCGTCTTTGAACCTAACCACATTTCCCAGGCTGTATATTAACTACAGTCTCCTGAGTGCCAGATTTCATCTCTCTTCCTTCTTGTTCACATATCCGGTCAGAGAACTTAGTGTCACTGAGGCACATTCATCCCAAGCTCTGTAACCATCCTCCTGTACTGGATATTGTGTACTTTATACATCTTAATGCCAGCTGTCTGGTAATGATCAGCAATGTGGGACTGATTATTGACTTTCAGGAGAACTGCAGAGATTGTAAATAATACAGTCTATTAAGTTTGATGAAGAGATGTTAAACTTTCTGTGATTCATGAAGCCAAGAAGGGTATTAGTCAAGAACAGACCTGTTGCTGATTACCCTGGCGTCTTTAGAGAACAATGTGTATTTCTCAAATCATTCATGAAATATTCCACCTCATTGTAGAAAACTATTATTTGTGCACAGCCAAGACACAGATAACAGGAGTCAGAGTGAAGAGACAGGAGCATGTGTCTTAGCAAAATTCCTTCATTTCAATGCACTCTGATCTGCATTCCACCTTGAGGGTTCTCATATAAGTTTCTAAAACTCTAAAGAAGTAGAGCAATTTACCCATATTGACTTTGTTTAACTTGGTATAGTATGTCTGAGTTTCTTTACAAAGGGTCATTTAATAGACATTTTTTCTTCTCTCTGCCGCTCCTTCTTTGGTTTCAGGTAAACATCTCAACTTATTCCACTCTGCATGATGGCCATGGACTTCAGGTTTTGGAGTGAGTTTTGTGTTTCTCTCTCAATAGTTAATGACATTACTAACACTTAAATCATCATGGAGAAACTAATTTTGTGTTCTGCTTTATGTGTCAGGACTATCACCAGCTATTGCAGGAAAAAATAAAGAATCATAGTCTTGGCATACAAAAACTTAAAATAAGGAAGAATAGCATCATCAGCTATTTTATTTTTTAATGCGATTATAAGTCTACCAATTCAACATATCTGGTCCCACCAGCTTAACTGCCTATATAAGCCACTGTACACATGCATATTTGTGAAAAAAGATAGGTGTGTATAGAAGTATAACAGGAATGTGAAATATGTGCGTGGGGTTCAAACTAAAGCAAATTCTTTCTGCTTAGCTTGGATCTCATCATTTGCATGAATAAAACTTTGCAAATTCCCCTGTGAGACAAAACAGGACTTAACCATGCCACTTGTAGCATTTGTTGGTTTTACCTCCAGTTTGTAAAACACTTTTCTATCCTCAGATGACAAAGTAGCAGGAGGGTAGACAGCTGTCAGAGCAGTTCAAATCCAGAGACAGAAGCCAGGCCTTTTTATTTCCAGTCTCGTGTCCTGTGGATCAGTCATCTATGCAAGTATAGCTGAAGAGTCAAGAAAAGTGTATTTGCTGCATGTGGAGGAACAGGGTGAGAAACCAGTCACTACCACTTGTTAAGCGCAAGTGGTCTTTTCAACAGTTGTCCCAAGGTATCCCAAAGCAAACAGTCATGTAAATGATATAGAAGTCCCACAGCAGGACAGTTAAAAGCATATGCATTAAAAATAGCCTAACTGGCATGAGAATGAGAAGTTCATTGCAACACCGCTCAATTAATATTCACCACTGGGGAGGAAGGATAGCACCAGCATGGAAATGAGATCTCGTGCTACCTCCTTGGCTTTCTTATTTTTCTTAGCCTCAGCCCACATGGGGATTCACACCCTGATTCTGTCCTGGGGTGCTGTATGGAGGAGACCCAGGCACTCGCCATGCTCTCCCCCACCTCCCCACATCTTTCCTCCCCTATGTCCAGGGCAAGGAAATGTCAGCATGCTTGCAGGAAAGTAACCACAGCAAGCAACATCCAGGCACCTGGAAGTCAGCTTAGCCATGACTTTCCTTTCCTTGGGCTTATTTCAGCATCTCTGTGGAGGGCGGTGTGGATAAGCATGTCTAATGTAATAGGAAAATGTAAGAGACATGAAAGTAAGCTGGAATTTGACATTGTGTGAATTAATATCTACTGTTTCTGACCAGTGATCAGTTCGTCTAGGTGACATTTGAAGGCCTTGGAAAAGGATCATCTGTTGTGGCAGCTAAAGCAGCTGACTGTGAAGGTACTTCTCATTCTTGATTCTTTATTTTGATGGTGGCTGCCAGCCTGTTTTGGTCCGAGGTAAGCAAAACTAAGCTGTCTTAAGGATTCAGTGTTCAGCGTATTGACACTTAATAATGTTTGTATCCAGGACTCACCCTGTTTTAAACAGCAGAGTCATGTATCATTGAATGTGTGTGCATTGCATACCTAGGAAAAGCCACTTTTTTTGTGTGGTATGCTGTTGTAGCTATTAGACTATCAGAATTGGTGGGGTGAGTATGGTATATTGCCCCAAATACAGATTTTTGGTTATTTTGGTCCTACTTATGCTGTTGATTCTTCAGCTTTTCAGGATTTCTGGAGGATAGGGATTAGTCAAGATTCCAACCAAAGGAGCAAGACATTAAAAAGGGGATGATAGGAGGTGAAAGGGTATGACAATACTGTGGGAAAACAATCGTTCCAGACCAGAGCTGATAAATGGGAGTTTGCCATGCTCCTAAGCAGAGATATGATGTAGAAACAGTCTACTTCTGTACTTTTTAAGTCTATTATCATGCCATTTCTATCCCATTTTTACTGCAAAGGTTAACCAGTTCCACGGTCTCTTCCTATTGACTACCTCAAGCCTTATTCAAACTTCCTCATCCCCTTAAAAGTCACAGGAAAATTTTGTAATATAGGCTTATTGGAACATGAATTGTAGTCCTCTCAGCTCTGGACTTATCCTAGAAAGGTCACAGAAAACTACAGTTATCTTTGTTAAGTTGTAGCCATGCCTTTGGATGGATTTTTATAATACCAGGTTCTGGCTGGAAAAAGCCAAGTCCCAGTAACTAGTTCTGTAAATGCTATGAATTCATTAATGTACAGACAAATGGTTTTGGAAAGAAAATGGAAAATTAGAGTTGCTGTTTAGCAAGTAAAGAAGATGCCTAGAAAATACCTTTGAAATTTTTAGCACTGAAAATCTCTTCAAGCTCTTGATGCTAAAATGAATACATTTAAAAAGTACAGACTCGATCTTTTCCAAAACCTTCAAAGTATTTCATTATACACTAACTTTCATCAGTATACTTTGATTGTTCTGCAGCAGTGAATATGAAGAACTTACTCTGCTATATTGTAGTTGAGTTCAATGACTGTACTGACATCTACTGGTATAATAATATTTTTAACTGTTATGTGTGATATTTGAGGTAAAAAATTACAAGCTTGTTAGCTGTGGTATAAGAAAACATCACTCTCTGCAAGTACTTGTTATCCTTTTCCTTTTTTTTTTTTGCATTAAAACAACCTACTATGCTATTGTGCTCACACCTTGCTTATAATGGAATACATTTTCAGGAACTGCATTTTCATTGTAATGAAATATACCATTGTGAGGGTTGCAATTTGAATATTTTGGTTGGTATTTTGGTTGGTTGGTTGGTTGGTATATCAACCAATTTTGGTTGTTTTTTAGCACTCCCTAGTCATGCATTGAAAGGGACTGGGGATGCTACAGGCTAACTCAGTATTAAACAAATGTCATTGCAATGACATAAAAGGGATAAAACACAAATTTAATGGTAGAAACAGGTTTCCTGAGTGAGAGTTTAAATAGCCCTAGTATCACCTCAGAACTGCTGTATTATCACTATGACAGTACAGACATCCTGCAACACAGCATACTCATGAGGACAGAAGGACACCCAACTCTCTCCTGCAATCACCTCTGACTGAAGTTATTTTCACACTTTTTGGAGGAGTTTTTAATTTATAGCTGGCCAAGCACATCATGAAATGGAATGAAATCCCATTAGAAATGAACAGGCTAAAAAGCTGATGGGCAGGGAACAGTACACATGAATTATTGCTTTTCACAAATCATGTCTTTAAAATGCAAAAAGACAAACAAACAAGAACTTTTAAATGTAATAAAATTTCCAATGGAATGTGTCCACAGCCATTTTACACATGAAGGAGGTTATGTCAGTCTTTTTTCAAACATGTCTGTGACCTTCTAATAGATAACTTTTGCTATATTTTAGATGTTTTTTTCTCAAAACCCGAGGAAGAAAAAGGTATGCTAAGGTGCCACCTTTTAAATAATGTTTCATTGCTAGGTTTCAGGTCACATTTCACAAAAAGTGCAATGTTGGGAATGTTCTCTCTAATTTTCATTGAGTCCCCTGATTGCAGAGCAACATTTTTATCTTGACCAGAGGAGGGAGATGTAATGGGTACTGCGCCAGTTCAGGAATGGAGAAAAAAGGCTAAGAAATGAGATCCTCTGAAATTTAATAAGAAATTTGTATGCTTTGTCTTTCAAAGGTTCTTTGAAATGGTCTGTGGAATAGCCTATTTAATAATGAAAGTTACAGGGTATATATAGCAGCTGTTGCTTGACTTCTGTCTATGCTCATCATTAAATCTACTTCATTAACAAGATGCACAAAACACCAACATGACACATTATAGGACCATGCTAGGTTGAACAGAGCAACCCTTGAAACGGTTGATTGATGTTTTACCTGCAGACAGGAACTACAGTTTTACACACTTAAATGTGATTATATTTTTTATCTCAGGTTTTGGACTTTATCAAAACAGTAAGAAATTATGAAGTTTGAGATGGAGGAGCAGTAGTCTTGATAAGTGATTAAATGCTTAATTTGGGAGGAGAAAATACTGACAGATGTCTTGATTACCAGTAGCTTTGGACATAAGGATATTTTGTACATGTGAATATCTCATATTCTTTGTAAATTGAACATCATAATTACATTAGAGAAATCCTTCTATGCTTCAGTCATTATAAGGATACATGACCCATTATAGTTTGCTCAGAGAAACTGCTGACCAATAACCATGGTAAATGCTTTCCCTTTACTGATGTGTAGCTTTCTAAAACTACTACAAATCACAGGCAATCTGGCCCGGTCTAACCATCTTGACATACCATGTCTCAGTGTGGAATTAGAGCAAGGCATTAGGAATATAAACTAATTTATAATAGATGGTTATTATTTTTAAAATATTTAAAAGAGTATGTGGAATTTTTTTAAAAGATTAATTTATTGTCACTATAGATAGTAACAATATGAAAAGCAGCTTTTAGTTGGAGCCCTCCAACTGAGTATTGCACAAATATTACTTAAAAAACATAGTTCTTTTGCAGTATTAATATATGAGAATTACATTCTTTTTATATTTTTCAATACAAAATAAACCTTGCCTATCATTCAATAATCCCTAAGGCTGTGGTAATGGAAAATCTAAACCGACATTCAGAGCTGCAACTAGCAAATTTATTTAAGATATTATGGAAATGCTCCTGTAACTAGAAAACCTAGATATTTGAAAATGAGAATTTAGTACTTCTAAACAGGCTTATAGCTTACCTTTTAATTTCTAGCTGTGAGAATATTGTGGTAGAGCTTGATCTTTGTAAAAGGAGACAAAGGTGAGGATACTAGTTAAGTTGTTACAGATGCTTTTAGAAACTTTTTATAAAATTAGATATCACACTTAAATACCTATATGACTAAATTTTCCTTCATATGTCTTACATATTGTAAAAATTTGCCACCTATGGTCAAATCTACCACATACTTTATGACTTTTTGATGGTAGACTTGACACCCCCTTAGACTGTTACTAAACAAAACAAGGGTTCCAGCATGAACTTGTCAATTCATTGATGCTGTGACCATGAAGATAACCTTAGGCAAGCCAGCCTAACTTCCTCTGTAGTCTGGGACATCAGATTTTAGATCTGTTAGAGTGGGTTCTTCTGGGACAGAGTTAATTTTCTTTCTAGCATCTAGTACAGTGTTATATTTTGGATTTAGTATGAGAATAATGTTGATAACACACTGATGGTTTCAGCTGTTGCTGAGCAGTGTTTATACTAAGTCAAGGATTTTTCAGCTTCTCATGCCCAGCCAGCAAGAAGGCTGGAGGGGCACAAGAAGTTGGGAGGGGACACAGCCAGGGCAGCTGACCCAAACTGGCCAAAGGGGTATTCTGTACTGTATGACATCATGCCCAGCATATAAAGTGGGAGGGTGTTGGGGGTGTGGGGCGGCAGATTGCTGCTCGGGGAATAACTGGGCATCAGTTGGCGAGTGGTGATGCATTTTGCATCACTTGTTTTGTATATTCCAATTATTTATTATTATTATTATTGCCATTTTACTATTATTATTATTGTCCTCACTATTATTACTTTCTTCCTTTCTGTTCTATTAAACTGTTCTTATCTCAACCCATGAGTTTTATGGGCTTTTTTTCAGATTCTCTCCCCCATCCCACTGGGTGGGGGGGAGTAAGTGAGCGGCTGGGTGGTGCTTAGTTGCTGGCTGGGGTTAAACCACAACAGTCCTTTTTGGCACCCAATATGGGGCTCAGCAGGTTGAGATGACAAATCCGATTGGAATGCATTAGAACAAATTTGTTATAGGCTTTCATTATATTGGTTCAATAGTTGCTGGTCACAATGTTCATTTATTTGCTCTCAAAACTGGTGCACTTGTTCTTAAATTTGCGCTTCATAATACCTTACTTGTAGTATATGCTCCCTGTTCTGTTTATCACCCATGGGAACTGGGCTAAGATTATATATTGTTGTACTTTGTAACACTGGCTTAAGATGCGGTAGAATTGCTAGTCATGAAACTAATCTGCTATTTCTACTCAGCATTGCCGTCACCTCTGTACTTCAGGAGCCATCTATCAGAAACTATTAATAATTACACCTTTTACCTTTTCTCCTCAGAAAGCCAATCCATGGGTGAGACACCTCCCTTCACCTTCCCCTTCTCCTCCAGACAAATTAAAATAGCTCTTGAGAATCCTAAGGATATTCAAACCAGCATGTTCGTCTTGCTATGTCGCCTGAACACGTTCCAGGTCTTGTTTAAGGTTAAAAAACTATTTAAGAATACCACTCAGACATCTGCCCCAAGGCTGGAGAGTTATGAATGGCAGGGTGCATTGGATAGTACGGGCAAGTACCTAGGACAGTGGGTACCTCCAATGTTTTGGAACTTCATCCCTGAACAAGTGCAGAATCCTGAAAAACTGGTAAAATATTTGGAAAAAGTATGCTGTCACCCTGGCAATTCCAGAGAGACACAAACCACTGCAATGTGCTGGGGCCTGGCCATGCCTGCTGAGACCTGTTCAAGACTATTCAGTACCTTCAAGTGGAATAGAAGGTGTCTGGATCTGATGACAAAATGACAGGCACTGCGGCTACTCCAACCCCTGCAACAGGCACTGCAGCTGAACCAGAGAACCAACCTCTGCCAGTATCAGTCACCCCTATACAGAAGAAATACACAAAAAAATCAGTTCACTTAGTAAGGGATGAAGATGAACCAGAGTCATCATGAGAACAGGAGGAAGAAGTAGAACCAGAGGTAATCACATGATCCCTAACCCTGAGTGAACTGCGAGGTATGCAAAAAGATTTTGGTGGTCATCCAGGTGAGCCCATTATCACCTGCCTGCTCCAATGCTGGGACAATGGGTAGCAATTGGCATTTGTTGTTCTTTGACCCTCAGGAACCCCACAACAGAAGGGTCCTGAGTGAGACCAGGCAGGGTAGACAGCTGTTTAATTTCCTCCATCTCCAAGGCAGCTATACCAACAGCCCACCAATACCCCTTTGGGTCCTTAAAATATCCCCTCCTGAGACAGTCTATGCCAAGGATGCACAGAGCCTCTGGGCCAGTCACAACGCGGAGTTTCTTCTGACCATTGCTGTGGTGTAGAGCACATTTTTTACATCTTGTCCTGCCTGGACTGGCCCAAGGGCTACTGCATGAACAATCTCCCATTTCATTTCTTTAAAGCCTTGCCATTGCTCAGGGACCCATTTGAAATTGTTCTTCTTCTGGGTCACTTGATAGAGAGGGCTTACAATCAGACTGTAATTTGGAATATGCATTCTCCAAAAACCCACAATGCCTAAGAAAGCTTGTGTTTCCTTTTTGCTAGTCAGTGGAGACATAGCTTTTATTTTGTTGATCGCATCCTTTGGGATCTGACAACATCCATCTTGCCATTTTATTCCTAAAAACTGGATCTCCTGTGCAGGTCCCTTGACCTTATTTTGTTTTATAGCAAAATGGGCTTTCACAAGGATTTGGACTATTTTCTTCCCTTTCTCAAAACCCTCTTCTGCTGTGTTGCCCCATACAATGACATCATCAATGTATTGCAGGTGTTCTGGAGCTTCACCCTGTTCCCGTGCAGTCTGGATCAGTCCATGGCAAATGGTGGGGCTGTGTTTCCACCCCTGGGGCAGTTGATTCCAGGTGTACTGGATGCCCCTCCAAGTGAAAGCAAACTGTGGCCTGCACCCTGCTGCCAAAGGGATTGAAAAAAACACATTAACGATATCAATTGTGGCATACCACTTGGCTGTCTTTGACTGCAGTTCGTATTGAAGTTCTAGCATGTCTGGCATGGCAGCACTCAGCAGCGATGTGACTTCATTCAGGCCATGATAGTCAGCTGTTAGTCTCTCCATTAGACTTTCACACTGGCCATATGGGGCTGTTAAAGGGGAGGTGAGTTTTGCTGATCACTCCTTGGCTCTCCAGTTGGTGAATCAGCTTATGGATGGGCATCAGAGAGTCTTGGCTGGTGCAATATTGCTGCTGGTGCACCGCTGTGGTAGTGATTGGCACTTGTTGTTCTTCAACCCTCAGCAACCCCACAAGAGAAGTGCATTTTGAATCATCATTTTAAGCTTGGATTTGCTTACAGTTCCTGTAGTGATAGTTCCTAACTGATATCCTGAACCTGTAAGGAAGTTTTGTTTGTTGCAGTGTTTACAATCTAATATACCTGTTCAATCTGGCTGTTATATTTCATTGTCAAATAACATTCCTGTTCAATTTGACTGTCACATTTTGATATCATTAAACAAAATTTATTTTTGAAATATATCACTTTTGGCCTAGTGTTTCTGTGACATTAACTGGCATAGTCGGCAAGATGTTGACTGAATGGCTGTTACAGAGGCACGGCTGTGCCCCTTCTCCCCTGGGACTTGCCTGGGTAGAGGAGAAGTGGTATGACCCAGCAGCGGTCGGGGAGAGAATAGAACAATGCCGCAGTAAAAGTCGGGATGGCAAGGGAAAAGGAACTGTGTGTGCTATCCTTGGCACCTGCCTAATTCAGGCACAAGATCGTTATAAAGATTTCATAAAACAACAACTAGACATAAGACAGTCTAAAGCTAAAACAACTGGAGGCAGACCGTCTAAAAAATACATTAAAGAGAGAAGAGGAGCATACGCATTTGTTAGAAGAAAAGATTGAACTCATGCTAGCACAAGCAGAAAAGCCCCCCAGTATTGTCCAAATCTGGAATTTGATTACAGGCATAGGTGAGGAGGATTGGGATGGGGACATGTGGGGATGACCCCAATGCAAATAACTCTAGAGAGATGGAGGAAAGGGCCTTAACGAAACTGACTTTTGAAATATATTGCTGTTGGCCTAATGCTTCTGCAACAGACAAGAAAGCACCAGGGTACACTTGAGGTCAGCCCCTGGGGTTTTGGAGTCGGGGATATCAAGGATCCAATGCTCACTATACTTCAACTGAAGAAGAGGTATTGGCAGCATAGGAAGGAATTCAAGATGCCTCGGAAGTGGTTGGTACTGAAGCACAGCTCTTCTTAGCATCCCGACTGCCAGTGCTGGGCTGGATGTTCAAAGGGAAGGTCTTCTCTACACATCATGCAACTGATGCCACGTGGAGTAAGTGGGTCGCACTGATCACACAACGGGCTCGCATAGGAAACCCCAGTTGCCCAGGAATTTTGGAAGTGATCATGGACTGGCCAGAAGGCAAAGATTTTGGAATATCACCAGAGGCAGAAGTGATGTGTGCTGAAGAGGCCCCGCTGTATAATAAACTGCCAGAAAATGAGAAGCAATATGCGCTGTTCACTGACGGATCCTGTCGCATTGTAGGAAAGCATCGAAGGTGGAAAGCTGCTGTATGGAGTCCTACACGACAAGTTGCAGAAACTGCTGAAGGAGAAGGTGAATCAAGTCAGTTTGCCGAGGTGAAAGACATCCAGCTAGCGTTAGACATTGCTGAACGAGAAAAGTGGCCACTGCTCTATCTCCGTACTGACTCATGGATGGTGGCATATGCCCTGTGGGGGTGGCTACAGCAATGTGAGCAGAGCAGCTGGCAGCAGAGGTGAACCCATCTGGGCCGCTGCATTGTGGCAAGATATTGCTGCCTGG
Source organism: Haliaeetus leucocephalus (assembly GCF_000737465.1). NCBI lineage: Eukaryota > Metazoa > Chordata > Aves > Accipitriformes > Accipitridae > Haliaeetus > Haliaeetus leucocephalus. The sequence goes on from NW_010972590.1 coordinate 1,628,073, forward strand.
GTAGAGAACCTGGTTGTAAAAGTACATCACGTAGATGCTCATGTACCCAAGAGCCAGGCCACTGAAGAACATCAAAATAACCAGCAGGTAGATCAGGCTGCTAAGATTGAAATACCCAGGTGGATCTGGACTGGCAACATGAGGGTGAGCTGTTTATGGCTCAGTGGGCCCATGACCCCTCAGGCCATCAGGGAAGAGATGCAACATATAGATGGGCTTCTGATCAAGGGGTGGACTTGACCATGGATACTATTGCACAGGTTATCCATGAATGTGAAACGTGCCGCAATCAAGCAAGCCAAGTGGTTAAAAACTCTGTGGTATGGAGGGTGATGGCTGAAATATAAATAAGGGGAGGCCTGGCAGATCGACTATATCACACTCCCACAAACCTGCCAAGCCAAGCGCCACGTGCTTACAATGGTGGAAGTAACCACCGGGTGGCTGGAAATACATCCCATGCCCCATGCCACTGCCCAGAACACTATCCTGGGCCTTGAAAAGCAAGTCTTACGGTGATGTGGTACCCCAGAAAGAACTGAGTCAGACAGTGGGACTCATTTCTGAAACAACCTCATAGAGAGCTGGGCCAAAGAGCGTGGCATTGACTGGGTATATCACATACCCTATCATGAACCAACCTCCAGGAAAATTGATACAATGGGCTGTGAAAGACTACATTGAGAGCAGTGTGTTCTGGGACATTCAAATGTTGGGGTACACATTTAGTAAAAGCCGCCTGGTTAGTCAACACTAGATGATCTACCAACTGAGCTGGCCCTGCCCAATCAAACTTTGATGTACTGTAGAAGGGGACAACTTCCCTGTAGTGTACATAAAAAAACGGCTGGAGAAGACAGTGTGGGTACTCCTGCCTCAGGCAAAGGCAAACCCATCCGTGGGATTGCTTTTGCTCAAGGACCTCGGCTGCACTTAGTGGGTAATGCAGGAGGACGGGGAGGTCTGATGTGCGCCTCAAGAGGATTTGATTTTAGGTGAGAATAGCCAATGATTTAAATTGTATCATGTTAATTGCTATATAAATCTGCCACTGTATGTCATCATTATTGTAATTGTTATATGCTATATCAATGGCATTACAGTAAGTATCACTTAGATTAATTAAGAATGAACTTTGCTAAAACCGAGCGAAGCATAGCAGTGATGGAACCAGAACTGACTTCCGTATGCAACAATCCAACATTGCACATCATCCCCCTGCTGTGTCCAATGTCAGCCACTCACTGCACTGCACCGAAGCCCAATCCTGCTCTGCCAACTGAGTGGACTTTGCACCACCCCTCCTCCCCAGAAAGACTGGTATGACATATGGAGCCCAAAGTCATGGACTAAATGAACTCAATGGACATTTATAGGGATGGCCCACTGACTAAAAGGGAATAATATCTGTGTATGTATATATATATATATATATGTGTCAAAGGACAGGAAAGGTGATGATGATTAATGGGGATGTATTGGAAAGTGTGGGACCTGATCATGATGTAAATGGTATAGAATAAGGGGTGGATACTGTCCTGGCTGTGATAGAGTTAATTTTCTTTCTAGTAGCTGGTATAGTGTTATATATTGGATTTAGTATGAGAATAATGTTGATAACACACATGTTTTCAGTTGTTGCCAAGTAGTGTTATATACTGAGTCAAGGAATTGTCAGCTTCTCATGCCCAGTGAGCAAGAAGGCTGGAGGCTCACTAAACTGGGGGGTAGTTGTTCAGAGGGGGTGGATCGCTGCTTGGGGACTAACTCGGCATTGGTCGGTGAGGGGTGAGCAATTGCATTGTGCATCCCTTGCCTTGTATATTCCAATTATTTTATTATTATTATTGTATTATTGTTGTTGTTATTGTTGATATTATTATATTTATAATTATAATTATCATTATTACTATTTTTTTCCTTTCTGTCCTATTAAACTGTCTTTATCTCAGCCCACAAGTTTTACTTTTGTTTGATTCTCTCTCCCAATCCCACTTGGTGGGGGGCAGTGAGCGAGTGGCTGTGTGGTGTCCAGTTGCTGACTAGGGTTAAACCATGACATGAGTCCACAGGAGAGACTTTTTACCAGGGCCTGTAGTGACAGGACAAGAGGCAACAGTTTTAAACTGGAAGAGGCTAAGTTTAGATTGGATGTAAGGAAGAAATTATTTACAATGAGGATGGTGAGACACTGGAACAAGTTGCCTAGAGAAGTTATGGATGTCCTATCATTGGAAGTGTTCAAGGTCAGGTTGGATGGAGCTTTGAGCAACCTGATCTAGTGAAAGTTGTCTCTGCCCTTGGCAGGGAAGTTGGACTAGGTGATCTTCAAAGGTCCCTTCCAAACCAAACCATTCCATGATTCTATGATTTTACATAGTGTATTCTTTTGCAAAGATTATTGGTATCTATTTTAACAGAATATACTTTCTAGTTAGCTACCATGCTTCTTCCAACAAGGCATCCAAGCACCCAGTAAGGCATAAGCAGGCACTGTCTGGCTGTTTCTAATGAAGAGTATGAGAAAATTATGTTCATAAATGTAATTAATATCTTCTCTTTGTCTCATTTTTTTTTCATGTCTTCATACTTAAGTCTCTAATAGGTTCTCTTCCATAATTTTTTTCTAAACTTGTATTGATCCCACGTAAACTTCTGTGCTGTGGCAAGGATCTCCACATGTTGCACGAAGAATTATCCCCTTCTGTTTTAGTCTAATTTGAGGTCTCCTAGTATTTGCAGTGCAAGAGACAATGAACTTTTGTTTCCCATCTTCCCTCTTTGTCCCATTTTCTGCTCTACAGTGTCCCTCAATCAGTGTTGGCTTCCTGTCAGCAAAGACTGTAGCAGCTATTATGGCATCTGCTGGGGAAAAATTTTTGATGTTGCATCAGTCTATTAATTTGTACATGTTCAATGTCAATAATTTTCACTAAAAACATTGCCTGTATTTTATTGTACTGTAAACAGTGGTGGTATGTTAATTGTCTGCATGCTTTGTGGACTGTTCATTCCCTGTAGTGTATATTTGATAATTACATTTGTCTACATGATGCAACCACACGGGTACCAGGAGCAGGATGGTTACATTAGCACAGTGTACACCTGGGCTAAAATGCTTTGTTGCCCAGAACTAATTAGCTGAGTCAAGATACTGCACTAATGTGTATCTAGTGTTTCTGGTACCTAAGCCACCTCTGAACACCTGAAGCTAGGTTGCTTATCTCTGCGCAGCAGTACATTACGCCATGTAGGCATATCTGAAATGCTAGGTAGCAAAATGAAGTCAGGACTGGTCCCAGCAGCAGCTTGAACCACCCTGGGGACCAGTTCTGCAGAGAAACTACTAGGGACCTGATGCCTTTCCTGCTTTATGAGCTTGTAATAGGTTCAGCAAGTTGCAGTGACAGATAATTACACTATATGCCTCTCTTCACCTGATGTTTGGTAAATTTAGTCCTTAAACTTCTCTGAGTTTCTCCTGGGTGTACAACTGATTTATTTACAATTTTGAAGAGAAATTAAAAAACCCTTTTTTGAGCCATCTGCCAAATTAATTTGAAGTATAAATCTCTTTCGCTGATTCTCTCCAAGCTTCTATGCTGAAAGTCTATCAATCAGATTTATTATTTCACTCATTGGAGAAACACTTATTGAGTTTTAACAGATGTTCAAATTCCTTAATTTCTAGATTTTGCAATTCCCCCCCTGGTCTTAACGAGTATCTTCAGTACCTCTGGGTTACAAGGCGTTTATGTTGTCACAGAAAATTTGATTTCTCAAATCTCCCATCAAGGCTGAAAAATCACTTATCCCCTGCCACATTTGTAAGGAAGATACCCTTGTAAGCAATGCAGGACTGTCACTCCTGTACTTGGTACACACTCTCCTATCAGACTGCTGATGCTTATGGCTTACTGAAAGCTTGAGGCAGCTGAAAGTCAGAAGACAAAACTGGTATATATATTTTTTTTCTCAAAACTGTTTACAACTGGGTATAAACATGCTGTTCCTGAATAAAATTGCAGAGGCAAAGTAAGTCTTATTACACTACTGGAAGATAAATTTGCCTGTTCAAAGTATTTAGAGCGTTTCCTTTACAGTTTGTACTAAAAGATTCAAATAAAGGTATTCCCAAAGCTGAGAGAATTATATGAAGTAAGAGATGGATGTTTTCCCTGAGACAGAAAGTAGAAGGTAACTAATCTGCACCTGGATCCAAAGAAAATGTGATTAGTTGGGCTTAGCATGTGATTGCAAACATATTAGATGCCTGCTCCTTGCTATGGCTTCCAGGGCCATACACAGGCAGGGAACATTTGCTGCATTACAAAATGGTGCTGGGTCAAAAGCTGACTTAACAAGGAAGAATATAGACAAGAGTATTCAAATCTTTCTCCCTCCTCAGACTGAGGCATTTCCTATCACGTAAGGTTTATGGATCATGAAGTCCTCTGGCTAGTTGATACCTGAAACAAAAGCTTGCTCCTTTTCGTGCAGCGTAGAGATGTCCACTTATACACAGAATAATTCAGTGGGCAGACCCTCCACCCAGAGTGTAGCAGACCCTGATTTAATTTTCATTCCTCCCTTTGTTTGGACTGAGGGCTCTCTTGATCAAGGGCACTACTATGACATTCCCAGGGAGAGCTAGGTTAAAGACTTCTGGTTTTAAATGTCAATAATGCCATGTATGAGGGCTGTGAGATAGAACAATCTTGGCATCAAATGCAGGGACTGTGGCCAACTCAGCACACCATTAGCTAAGACAGTCTAGGTTATTTTTGCAAGAAATGTGGGTTTAAATCCCTTCCAAGAAGGATCTTGATTCATTTGTCTGAGTGCCAAGTGGTACCTGGGCAGGAAGGTATCTTCTAAGAGAGAAGTCTAGGTACAGTCCTCAAAATCAGATAGAGAAAAGTCTGCTTTATGAATTCTAGCAGGCTGTACCTGAAGGTAGACCAAAAGTATATCAGAAAACAAAGATGGAGTCATCTAGGTAAATTCAATGTCACAAATGTAATGCTGATGGATCTCAGGGTATGAAGACCCAGGCAGCAGACCTGGATGGGGGCTGAGTGTTTGGAGTAACAATAGTGGTAGGCTTCTCTAGGTACTTACAGAGATTTGGAAAAAGGCTTTTTGATCTCTCCAGCTTGAGTAAATTATGTAAGAACTGTTTCTCTCTAATTTTTCTGAGGATAGTTTCAATACCCGGATCCAACATTTATTTCACTACAGAGGAAAAGGACAGTGGCATTATTAGAAAAATCATCTGCAGAAGACGTCTGCAGTGAGGGTGACCTTGCAGGCACAGATGTCTGAAGACAGCAGCAATGTTCCTGCAGTGCAGTCCACACTAGTTTTCACACATTGGGTCCCAGAAAAAGAGAACACACACAGTAACCTGGAAGAGGGAAGGAGAAAGGGTGCTTGTAGCCACATGAGCGGGATGATGGGATCTGTGCTGCAGGGCAGGTGGTTGCATGCAAACTAGTGGTCCAAGCTAGTTTATGCAAAGAGCAGTCCTAAAAACTACAAGGGTTTTTCTCCTGCTGCCAGCTTCCCTCCTGTCCCTCTTGTCAAGTCTTTCCTATTGTAAAACACTCAAGGGGGAGGGGGAGGTGTAGGGACGTCTCGCTTGCTGTCTGCAGCAGCTCCTTCCTGCTGTTAGAGTAGCATTTTACAAACCAGATGTGTATTTTGGACCTTCTTCATGTTCAAGAACATCTGTGTATGTTAAGGTAATACAGGGGTATGAGATATAATAGGTTCAATATTTTTGTGCCCTTTACCTTCCCATGTTTCTGTAGTTGCCTGGGCATTTAGAGTTCTTTTTTTCAAGGCTCAAGTTCTCAGATGATACGGACATGACAGAGAAGAGCATGGGAGGGAAAGGGTGATTTTTGTTTAGTTGGGCTTCGTTTATTTTCTAAAATTACATTATTATTCTTCATTCCTCCTGCATACAAATTAGATTCAGAGTTCAAATATTATTAACAGCAGCTTTAAAATTCATCACTTTTCAGTTGTTAAATCCATTTCCTCTTGGTTTGTCCCCTTGGCAACAAAAATTAAAAGGCAACCATATGATGAAAAAAAACCACTGTAGCTCATCTGAGCCTGTCTTCGCATAACACATTTTGAGATTCTGACTGGTTGTAGACCTGATGTTGGCTCAAGCCAGAAAACTGGAGGCAGTTTATGAGTGCCTTGAGATCTTGTCCTGTGCTCTGCACACTGTATTAATCCTTAAAAGGCTGGAGAAAGAAAATGGAGACTTAGCCAATGACTGTAGCAACACCATCTAGCTAGAAAATGAACTGTTTTCTGCATACAGGTTTTGAGTACAGATGGGCAACCATTTTACTGCTGAAAGTGAGGGCTTCGGCTGACTACAGTTTTGTGTTCTCATATGGAATATTCATTCTTATTTTTACTTACGATGACAGTTTCTGGCACTTACTGAACAGCTAAGGGCAAATTTTCACATTTCATGTCAAAGCCTTTAAGAGCTCCTCATGGCAATACCATCGTGAGAAGGAATCCTTATCTATAAGAGAAGCAGCTGACCTAAACCAAAGTGCACTTTAACAGAATAAAGTGATTTACTGAATCACCTTCCTGCTCTAACATAGCTTTTTTAATGTTGGTGAGAGTACAGTTGAACTAAATTTATATTTGTTTCATTTGCTAAAGCGATTTTCACTTAGTACTAAATTCCTATTTAAGAATGAAGTAAAATGGACCTTTCAGTTGTCAGATACTTGCATAAATGGGTTTATTCCAGAAACACTAACCTTTTTATGTCTTTTAGTCAGTTCAAGCCTCTTTCCTCACTGTGTTTTTTCTAGTACTTTCTTGGTGGTGTGTAGGAACGGAGAACTCCTTTACAGCAGCCAAGCACATACAGAGGAAGGCAAGTCTGGCACCAATCAAAGCAAATTGTAAGGATTTTACATCAGTGAGCCTGCCTGAGACCTTAAGAACTTGGCCAGTTACAGACATGTTCATTCACGCCTGGGCCAGTAGTCTGTACCATAAAGCACCAGAAGCTTCCTCTTTTCATCCAGCTCCCTGATTAGGAGATACTCTCAATATGGGAAAAGGTCCCCCCACTCTTCCTGTTTTTACAGGTGTTGATCTTGCTAGACAAAATAGCATTGGTATAGGATGACAGGGATAATAGCTAATAAAGCCTTTTTCCTGGGTAGCCTCTTCAAGAGGTCAGAGCTATTTCCTTTGGATATGTCACCTGCCATCCACAAATGACTGGGCTGATGTGAATGAGCAACATGTAGTTTTCAAGTTACTAGGCAGAGGGATGTGCATTTGGCATGTTTGGATTTTAGACTCAAAGTCTCCATACTGACAGCAACACCAACACTGTGTTGATAATTCTCAGTCTGTAATAATCAGCTATTCAACTCAGCTACATATTAATAATGCTGGTAATACTAATAGTTTTAGTCCTAAACCAAAGTGCAGCCACATCATAGATAAGGTGAAAGAAGGACACAAATGTACATTTCAGCCTCTTCTCTACACGTAACTTAAAACTGAGAGAGATCATGCAGAGCCACGTGGAAACAGCTCCTTTGGAAAAGCATCTGTGGAAGGTCATGGAGGACGATTGTGTGCAAGGTCTCTCTGTACACACAATGAGTTGGCAAGGCGATCTGTAAATCTTCGTTGCCCTCCCAGACTGACTACAGCTCTGATGCTGGTCCTTGTCTGAGACTGTGGTCCAATAGGTAGGGAATGGTTTATCCAAAATGGGTAATATCATGACTATTTCTGAGAACAAAAGGCTCAAGATTGCAAATGCAGAGCTGTATTTTTCCTAAGCTTTTAACTCTGAAAAGCACTGAAACAGAAACATCTCTCCAATTCCACAGTTTGGATCAGAAGCAAAGAATTGAAGTTGACATACACTCTTAAAGCTAATCTGTGTCATGCGCTGTGTAGGGCAGGATCTCAGACCCACTGATAGCTAAACAGTGCATACTGAAGAAAATACAACCTATTGGAACAGTGATAAACTGCAGACCCGTATGACAAATTGATCTATACATACTGCTCTGCTTTACTTTAGTTTAACCAATTCATCTTCAAGAGGATTTAGTCTGAAAATAAATCAACCTGCCAGAGAAATATTTCCTTTCCTTCCTATAAACATGGCTCCCTCCCATCTAATGTTCTGTAGTTCACCTGGCTGTAAAACTGGTTAATTACATGGCAATTTTTCAGATAAATTTATATCCCTGTTCTGATATCCCAGCACTTAGGGAAGAAGTGCTATCATTTTCAATACATAACTTCAACATGATCAGCTGCATACAAACTCCTGGACTAGTCAGGTCAGTTCCTCCCATTCTGAATTTTTTAAAACTCAAGTAAATCTCACGTAGGACCGATGAATTTTTCTAACACAAAATTTATTAATGAGATATCATCTTGTCTTTTTAAATACTGGAACAACTGTTGCATTGACAAGTACCCCTGACCACATGTTGCTCTGGACTGTGTCCCTTGAGGCACTTCTGAAAAAAGCCTTTTAAATTAGATTTTCTGAGAGTGGGGTCTGTCAAATATGTGGTCACCTTAGGCAAAACACAACATTTGGAAAAAAAAAAAAAGCAAGCCTTAATCTGACAAAACCAGACTCTCCTTATAGGTATTATGTGTCTGAAAAATCTATGATAAGGTTAATATGCTTTGTCACTTACTTGGCTTCACTTCTCTGCTATGGGCAAGGCCTGTGGTTTTAAACAATCCTGTTTGTGTGTAAATAAATTCCCTTTTAATTTGCCATAATTTCAAGTATTTTGTTTTGTAGTTATAAATAATTAACATACCTTTTATGATTTTTTTACTCTGTTTTACCTTACGGGGCATACTTTCTCTTCTACGCACATGTGTAACCTCCAATAGCAATAATAACAGTTATGAAGTATGTCCCCAGGGGAGACTATTTCCCTAAAAACCTTTAAAATGTAAATCTATGCACCATTCTTGCCAACTTGTATGCTCCAGTAAGTGAAACTAATATTCTCTACTTGCCAGCATAATAATCCAAAAATTGAATAAACTCCAAGCACCAAAGTTAAGAGAAAGTTCCTAATTTTAACTCTGCATAACAACATGCATGCTGTTAACTTCCAACTGCATAGCTACTTCCTGCCATCTCACTTTTGAAGCATAGCTTTTATGTTGAGGTGATGGAGGAGAAGAGTGTTACATTTAATTTGACTGTATGCTTCTGCTAGTATAACTTCTGGAAAATGTAGTACAAAAGTATTGTATTCTAAAGAGCTCCATAAAAAAGAAGAAAGATGGTGATCCAGCCTTATTTGGATAGATAAGGATAGAATGCATAACCACATAGTTAATATATTTAGATTTGCAGCTATAGCAATTAGGATCATAGTTACCTTTGATCTCAGACTGGTTTTCTACAGTTTAATTCCACTTAATGCAATGGATTAATCTTGGTTTACGCATCTGGGAATGAAATTTGATCTACAATAATTATCACCATTTTCTAACAAGGAAGATTGCTATTAGTTGTGTTTAACCTAAAATTTGAGTCAATGCTCTGCTGAAAAGTGTAATAATGTGCCTATGTGTGCATAAATACACATGAATATACATTAACCAAATGATGGTGTAATATTGAAGGATAAGCTTATAAAAGCAGAAATGTATTCAATTTTTAATTAAGGTAGTACTTATGAAAAGGGTTTATTGGTCTCTTTTTATGTTTTACTCTAAGTTCAGAGGTGGAATTTTTCAAGCATAAATATAAAATATACAAATATTTCTGAGTCCTTCCTCTCAGAATTCTTCTAGGTCCCTAAAAGATATATTCTACCCATTCTACAGTGGGGCATGCAATACCAATGCCCATACCAAAACATAATACCCAGAGATGAAACTAAACTATTACTGTTTTGAATGCATCTTTTTTGTTAGGGAATAAATTAACTTCTTCCATAAATGTTGTCAAATGTGTTTCAAAGGCAAAATACTTCTCACAGTGAAGTCAATATTTGTGACTCAGGTAGAGCAGGATCAGACTCTCACTCTCATTTGCTAGATCCTGTTCCCATTACTATTTTAAAAGACTGCGTTCCCAACAGTGGTCTGATGAATGATTTAATGGACACACAGCCTTGGTTTTGGAGCCCCTGTTATTTTTGTTAAGACTTTTTCTCTGAGTTTACTTCTCCTTCATGTTTTCTAATAAACCTAAGCAGTACATCATTAATATTAATCACTGCTATTTTACCATCAGTAAGTAAATCATGAAGGCAGATATCTCATCCAATATTGATACTTCTACCATGAGTATATTATACATTGGCCTGAGAAATGAAATATTACTGGAGATTAATACCGGATAACATAAAATGTTTTAGTTCCCCTTCATCTTCTCCTTAAGAGTCCTTTCTGACAGAATATTGTATTATGGATTTTGTAGTTGTAATGGTTGTTTGAAGAACGTTTATGTTTTAAAAAACTGCTTGCAGTTTTTATTTAAAATCACGTGGATAAATGTATGCAGATACATCAATTATTTTTTAGTTTGTAAACACTTTTAGACTTGAAATACAAAGTAGATTCTCTTTCCTCATATTTTAAGGACATTTTAAGGTCAGCATCGCTCAAAATTACACAACATTAAAGGCTGCAGTACACTAATGAAGCCATGACATAATTTAAACATCATGTGTCACTGTGCATGACTTAACCCACCCTGGAGAATCATTAATACTTTGAGACCCTCTTTTTCTGAGAAGGGGTTGGAGAGGTAATATAGTTTCCTCATTGTGGAATCAGTGAAATGACTATCTTTTTGTCCTACTTGATAACACTTCTGGCAAAAAGAAGAAATGAGTAAACAGTAATTGCTGATGTCTTTCTAGTTACCTTTCTAACCTATTAGCAGGTATATCCACAAGACCACTAGTGTATTCCAACCCCTAATAGTTTGCCTTGCTATTTGCTAGACCTGTGTCTGCATGACTCTTCGTAAGTCATCAGCTACTGTATGTGAGAGCTCATTATGTTACTGTGATGCAAACTCCTGTTACAGATGTGCTGTATGTTTACCAAAAGGGCTAGGTTTGTGGGTACGGTTTTGTTAGCATAATTATACCCAGGCAAATATTTTTAATACATGCACGGCCTAAGGTAGCGTGATGTTTTGAACTTCAGTAGGTATAATCTACTTAATATGTCCTTCAAGGGACTTGACAAAATCTGAATATAATTGAAAATGCAATTCTACTTCAGAATAGCAGTTTGCATGTTAAAAAGTTATCTGAAAGGTATATCCCATACAAACACAAATTGCACTGGGAAGAACTATTACACAGCTGAAGTTGTTATACAACAGGAGTAAAGTACCATTGCACCTAATTTTGACCTAGTTTTAGCTCCAAATAAAATTACTAGTGTCACTGTATTTACTTCAGTGGGATGCAATGGTTAAAGGCTGAGCAACAGAAGAAATAACAATAGTTGTCCGATTTTGCACTCATCTAATCTACTGTGGCTTATTTATTGAACAGTGATACATGCAAACAAATTGTACCTTATTTTAAAGACTTCATTCTGGATTCAGTAAAGGCTCATGTAACACAGAAAGCTGGTGGGACAGTTTATAGGGCATTCAATGTCCTAGCTATAGCAAACAGAGCCTTTATATTTCATTTAAAAAAGCAATATGCTCACCAGCACATGCTGGATCGAACAATGTAACCTGTGAATAAAATCTTGAAAATTATGTTTCCTTAGTTAAGAAGTGGAAGAGTGGTTGTTAAACAGGTGTAATTACACGCATATTTTAATATACCGCAGAGGAAAAGGCGGCTAATCATTTGGAGTTCTTCAAACTTCCAGCTGTAATAAGCAAGAGAAATATTGTTTGGAAGGTCAACTTTTTTCAGAAGTTAATCTTCCAAATTAAAAAAAAATAAAAAAAACCCCATGCAATGTACAAAGAGCTTTGTTTCGTAAAGCTTACATGACAGATGTTCTGCTTGTGAAAGCGTTTGTACCGGGATTGCATTTATTGATCCTGTCTCAAATAAACAGGGCAGTATTCCCTTCCATTTCCAAACCAGTAACCTTCTTCAAATTGTTTGTGGGACAAAAAACCCACCGCAAACAACTGTCACTTGAATATGATGACGCTTACAGTTAAAATCCATTTGGAGAAAGAACAAAACCAAATCGGAAGGCAAGGCGACGCCGAGTGCACCGGGCCCCAGCAGAGCCAGGGCCGACGCGCCCAGCAGAACAGCCCGGGTTCCCCTCCCCGTGCAGGGTGTTACTCCCACCCAGCCGCCCGAGCGCATCTGCCACAAAGAATTACCTTCTGGCAAGGAAAAGGGGAGGCCGCGATCCTGAGGACCTTTGCAAAGTGAAGCAAAGCTAACAAACAGTAAAATACCGCCACTTCTTGCAGAACTTTTTTTTTTTTTTGTGGTCGTTGCGAACACTCCCGCGTTACGTGCTTTATTCTTACGATGTGCATACAGACGTGAAAAGGACACGGCATCTTCCTCACTTTTTTAGTTAAGACGCTAACCAGCTGTTGCTTACAGGGAAAAATCATCCTTTCCTTAGCCCTATGACCTTACTCATCATTTCGTCTAACTTCATCACGGCGGACTGCTTGTTGGTTTTTTTTTGTCTAACATTCCCAAACATTTCCCATTTTCCTCCGTTCCAGCCCAGGCTCGTCTTGTTGAACCAGAAGGGCTACGGCGGGGGCTAGCCGGGCAGCAAGACGGGGCAGCCAGCCCCTCGGCGCACCGCAGGGCCAGGCCCAGCCGGAGGAGGCACGGTACCACCTGGAAGAGCCAGGGGTGAGCGCGCCGCCGCCGCCGCCGCCTTCCTTTCACCGGCCCGGGAAGGAGAACCAGGGCAGCCCAGCTCCTCGGTGTCATCCCCGGCAAGGCGTGCGCTCCGCCGCCCGGCCCCCTCTGCCACCTCGCCCGCAGCCGCGGGGAGAGAAACTTGGCTGGAAGCGCTGCGACGCGACGCGACCCGACGCGCCAGGGAGGCAGCGGGCCGGGAAACCCGCAAACGTGCCCCC
>NW_010972590.1:1641299-1727853 GCF_000737465.1 Haliaeetus leucocephalus
GGCCCCCGCCCGGAGCTTGCGGTCGGCGGCGCTGAGACTCGCTGGGGGGAGGCAGCGCCGGTCCGGGGGCCCCAGCGAGGCCGGCGGCTTCCTCCGCGGCGGGTGTGCGGGCTCTTGGCGGGGCGAGTCCTCGGGTGTCCTTGCCGGTACCTGTTGCCGTGCTGATCTTGGCGCTTCTCGCAGGTCCGAGCCCGCTGTAGCCCTGCAGCATCCCCCCACCGCCGGTCTGCACGTAAACGTGACCGTTTTGGCAAAGTGGAAGCGGAGGGGCGAGGCGCAAGCCTCGCTGGTGCCCTGTGATGGTTCTGGTTGTGCAAAGGAAAGGATCTGCTTTTTGGGATGGTTTGTTTCTCGTGTGGTGTACCCCCTTGCTGCCGTTACCTCCCTACGTTTATTGGAAAAAGTAATAGGAGGAAAGAAAAAGTAGAACTCTCACAAAGCCGACCGTTTGAATTCCTTGTACCTCATTTAAGAGATTTGCTTTGCCGTTTGGCTGAACAATGTATTTTCTTTCCCCCTCTTCTTTCGCTTTTCTAAACACTGTCTCATCCCTGTATTTTTTTACTTCTTAACACGTGCAGAAGGTTTTGTTAGTGTAAGCTGTTGAACAGAAAACGTTTTTACTGGCTTCGGTGCCAGGAAGTGTAGAGGAGTCTCTTGGTGGAGCAGAGCAGTGATTTACTGTCATCAGGCTGAAGGGTCTGAATTCTGCCGTTGCTGAAGTCTATTGTGTAATGCCTTGTGGTTTCCATATCAGCACTGCGTTTTCCAAGATAACAGCAACTTGTTGTGAGGGAAGAATCTAAACTGGAAAAGGGGAAAGTGGTAGAACATTTTTGGGAAATGTTGTTTGATGCTCCTGTGTAGATGGAAAGTAATGTAACATTAGAAGAATGCAGAATGAAAATATCTAAGGACATACCCACCTTAAGTAGCAACATTTTTTATGACAGAAGACATCACCTTGTTTTTTTCTTTTCAAAATTATTATCCATTTTTAGTATATATATTTTTTATGTTTCCGTGGCTTGTTAATGGTAACGTGCATGGAACATTCACTGATTAGCACTGCTGTTTCTAACGGCTTCCTTTGTGCTTTCAAGAAGCTTTTTCATCAGGAACTGGATACATTCTCCCCTCTCTTTGCGAAAAAGTGCACTGGGAAAGTTAGATCAGTATCAGCACTATGGAAAAGAGAACTGCACTACTTACATACTGATGAATGATCTTTATATTCCATCTGGCTCTGTGAATTCTTCAGAGAGGAATGCCATACAACTTCTCAGTCACACAGATTGCTGTAAATGGTTTTGTTTTAATAGATAACACTTTAATCAGTGTATTGAGAGCCATTATAAAGACCTTTTAAATCATCTGCTTCATGTTTCATGTAAGAAAATTTAAAATTCTGTGGAGTGTATCCAGTAAATTTTCTAATTGGCTTTATATTTGAGCATCCTGCTGAAGAAGTTTAAGCCAATACAATGCCATGCTGGCATTATACTGTGTCATAATTGGTAAGGACAGTTTTGTTTCACCATTGGCATTCCCAACAAGTCAATATATAAGTACGCCATTTTTGCCTAGACAGTATTGGAATATTTCTTTTGTAGGCTTTTCAGACCCTGTCCTTGCATCTGAGACACCTTGCATGATAGTCTTGTTACATGCTGTAATGATTTTCTGCATTACTTGCCCATTGTTGTCACAATATACAATGAGAAGTTTGTATTTTCAGTTTGTAAGGAAATGGCGACTCTTCGTTGAAGCTTACTGGCAGCTGTTCAATGGGGCTTCTCATTTATTCATTTATGTGTGCTGCTGTCACCTGTGTGAAGAATCCAATGTATGTTAAGAGGTGCAACTGTTAAAGGAACTATGTTTCATCAGGTTTAACTGAGTTTAATGAATATGGTAATCAATTGCCTATGCTGAAAACATAAAGAGGCAATATTAACCATGCCTGGGTTTCATACATTAATTCAGTATATGTAGTGTCGCATGTATTGTGCATATACTGAAAAGTTGCTTTTCAGTTTCTGAAGCTAATCCTGTATTTCAAAAGTTAGAAGAAAGTGATTCCAATTCATCTCAAGTTAAAATATTTATGGAAAGGTGATCTGTTAGTTTCCTTAACCAAAAAAATCCCCCCCAAACTCAACCCCTACAAGAAATATTTCCCTACTATGTTGTTGTTTTTGCAATACTCTTTACAAAATACCTTTGAATACCCTGTACCACACACATTTGTCAGTAGGTGAGAGCATTAGGTATAGTTTAGGCCCATTTCCCTGTTGCAGTTTTAACTTGCACATCAGCTAACATGGATACCATGCTCATGTAGGGCTCCTTAACAGTGTTATGGAACGTTATTAATTAAACACAGCGAACAGATTGCTTGTTTATCCAAAAGCATTGTAAGTTTCCTTAAGACATTAGTGTGATGTGAACAGAAGCTTAAAAATAGTTGAATGTTCAAAATTCTGTTTTTGTAATTGCTTCCAAATACATGGTGCTGGTCAGCTCTATCACAGTACTTAACATACAGAGCCACTACTGTCATCTCTTTGATGCATTCACTGTTGTGCTAAATTTCAAGAGGCTAGAAACATCACTTTTCAAGCAGTACTGCTTGTAGTCTTAATATAGGCTGTGCATTAGTTTCTGAACTGCCTTTTTATTTCTGCTTTGAATGTTTCAGAACAATTTTTATTAGCATAGCTTTTAAATGTAAATTTCAGGCTTCTCGTTCTTGCCTGTTATGTTCTAGGTAGTCGGTGGAAATCTGCTTTGTTCGTTGTGGAACAGTGCACATTAATTTTGCTTGTATTAAATCCTTAATTCGAATCAGTTCTCTTTTCTGTCATCTAGAAGCGTGCAGTCCAGGGTCTCTTGGCTGATGAAACCAAGTGGTTGATGTTTATTTGGCAAGCTTATGTCCTGTCAGTAAAATGGTAGGCTAGCCTTTTTTCCCCGTCTTTCTTCCTTTCCACTTTTTGTTTTTGTTTATCTCCTTTCCCTGTTGGTCACTGCTCTCCCGCATTTAATTCCACACCCTTTCGGTGCGTGCTCAAGTATGTGTTTCTCTTTCATTACAAGTAGTGAAGGCTATACCAGTCAGGCTGTAGTTGTCAAGTCCGTGTAATATTGCTCATAATCCTAGAAAGTGCTTTATGCAACAGCAAAATTGCCTTTCTGACAGTGGAAGAATACATGGAAAAGCATGAGATCTTTCATTTACTGTGAATGGTTTCTGCTGCCTTTATATTGACAAGACTCCCTGCAAAGAGTCTGGGGATCACCTTAGTTTTCTTCTCAGGGATGGCAGCCAGCACACGGGAGGTAACTGGGCAAAACGGAAGAGCTCCTGGAAATTGCAGGCAAAGCAGAAGATTTAGCAGAAATTAGTATCTTCCACTTCCTGTGTAGTTTGGTTTCCATTTGTGTGCCAGGCCGTTTGAGTGATAGCCAGAAAGCAGGGGAAGGAAATGACAGGGCATAAAAATCAAGTATGAAAGGATATCTCTAGCCCAGCCAAATCTGGACCCAGGTGTTTAAATTTAGATTAGAAGTTTTGAAATACTCTTTTTAGCAGCTATAAAATGCATGTTGTGATTACTGTGCAGCTTAATTGAAACAGGTTTAGTTGTAATCTCAAGCAACTCTTAGCCAAGTTTGGGCCTAGAGATCACTCTTAAGATAGGCATTTCCACTGTATCCTCAGAGCACTTAAAAGTAACGCGGGAGCTACAGGGCAAAGCCTATTACTAGGTTTTCTATCTTTGGCATTGCATGTTAGCTAATCCAGTGCTATGAGTGTTAGTTTCTGGAGTATTATCTGAAATGGCTTTGTGAAATAAGAGATGGAGTATCCTTCAATGAAGCAGAGTAAGTTTCCTTGTAGGAAGTACATGGTCAGGTGTGAAGGAGTAATCATTGGAAGTGGGTCAGCTTTCCCTTTTCATGAATCTTTTGGCTGTTTAGCTGAGTGGTTTGCGTGGTTGTAGTGGAAAGGAGGCGATTAACACAAATTTCATGTCTGTTGTTTAAAATTCTGACACCTGTGGATTTTAGTGTTTTAGGAGTGGGCACAAAGAAACCAGAGCTGCAGCATGCCAGCTGTTTTCTGGCAGCTGACCTTACAGAAGAACAGCAGCATAAAGAGTGGAGAAGTGTGTATATAACACATTTTTTTTTGTTAGCCTGGGAAGAATCAAATTTCAGAAGTGCAGATTTGAAAGGGATCATCTTTAACTTTTGTGCATGCTTAGTAGAAGGTGTCATGTTTCTCACCATATACCTGTCTAAAATTACTTGTGTTTCCTACTGTCCTGTTACAAAACAGGAGGAGAAGGTGCTTTTTTTTTTTTTAAACCCACCTGTGCCTTTAAAAACCTGGAAGTGAATTTAACTTGCTATTCATTTAACAGTATTTCTTCAAGTTGCAAATAAAAAGGTCTAACTTTGTCAGTCTTTGTTCTTATTACTGTGAAGAGATTAATGAACTTTAGCACTGAAATACAAAAATAGTTAAATCTGCTTTGAGCTAAGCTAGTAAGCTGTTTGAGGCGTGAACAGTATTTGTGTCGTGTATAGAAGGGCTGGTTTTGGCTTCAGACTCCTGTGATACAGAGTGCCAGGAGTATGCAGAATGAGAGAATCAGAACTAAACTTCCCATTTGTGCATCTAGAAGTCTGTGATGGCATTATAAAAATATTCACTATAGCAAATAATAGGCTTATGCCTTTCAACAAATAATCATGCATGTCTCCATACTTCTTCCCAGCACATTATTGTTAAAATATCTAGAAGCAAGCTGGTTTAAAGGCCAGGAATTGCAGCTGTAGTGGGTGGTGGTTATGGGTATGTTTCTGTGGTGCATTTTGGACAGATGTGTGCTTGCTTGCCCTGTACTTCAGCAACGTTAATGTGCCACTAAGCTGGTGCTGACAGATCCCACTTGTGAGCATGGATGTAACACAGCAGGAGCACAGTCACGTGGCTTTTCGCCATTTCAGAGTGTGGGCCGAGTGTACAGGGGTCATCTTGGACTGCAACATGTAGAAATGCTGGTGTGCCTTCTGTGTCAGACGAAGTGTCCTGAAGGAAAACATCCTGACAGCAGTTTCAGTCTTGCTCCTGCTTAGTGCTGCAGTCGACAAAAGCATTAATCTGGTCAGCTGAGGAGGGATTCCCCGCTAATATAAACACAAAATAAGGAGAATTAAACTGAGAGTTAAAGATGGATTTCCTGATGCTACGATAGCTCTGAAGCAGTATTCCTACCTCTAAAACATGAGGTAAATAGGAAGTATATCATTAGTGTCTTAGCAGAGCTAAGGACTTCTTTTCATTGCAAATTACATAGGATCATCTCCATCTATAGAGTATGTTTAGGACTTGTGTCTGCTTTTAGAAAGCTTCCATTATAAATCATCAGAGTTCATACCACTGGGATTGCACGAACACAGCGGTGACCTTGTCCATTCTGTCACTTGTAAAACATGCCTTTCACAGCACACCAAAAATGCGATTTTAGGCAAGTTGAATCATAACATAAAGCAATATCCAGCTGCTCCAAAAGATACGGACTTTTTAGAGCTGCATGTCTTCTTGAGGTTCTCAGGGAGCTAAAGCAGAAGAACAGTAACCCTGTATTTTTCCTGTTCAGTTTCTGTAGAAGATGAGAGTTGAACATACGATGCCATGTGCTTGTGCATATAGTACTGTGATAAACAGGATCGTGGCACTGAAATGACTGAGGAATACTCCACATCATTTTTTTTCACACAGTTCTCTGGTTGCATCCACAACACAGCCTCAAGAGCAGCTGTAGAGGAAGAAATGGAACGGTGTAAGAACTGCTTTGGTTGGCATTGCCACTGGGAAAAACACCTGTGAACATGACATAAATGCCTCTATTTGTAAATAGGGGCGCTGCATAGAAGAAGTGATAGTAGTTTGTTAATTTAGAAGGAAAAGCTATGAGTGATTAAGCTTTCAGGAAGCCAGCTTCCTTCATAATGTTTAAATAAACCCATCCAGCCCTTCCCATGTAAAATAGACATTTTTTTTGTCTTGTTTTTGTAGAGTGACAAGGTGAAAACACAAGATACTTGGTTTGTTTTTCAGATCTGGTAATCATGTGCTGGGATTTGCCTTGCCAAGTGAGAAAACAAATTCATAAAGGCTTGTTTTTATTTATTACTGATATGCGTAATTTGGATCATGGAATAAGGTTACTTTGACAAAGTCAGGTTCAAAGGGTTTGAATATTTGTCCGTAAGTGGTACATTGTGTCCTAAAAGGGATGATCAGTGATTCTATACCAATGTATTGGCAAATTCAAATACAATAAAATAAACTGATATGAAGCCTCAGGCGTATTGAAACTAGGGAAGTCTTAGCGATGGAATTTGAAACCATTTTAAACCCACTTGATTGGGTTTTCTGCACAAACTGCAAATAATACAGGCTTGTCAAAATGTTCATCCTGGCTTGTGTTCCTTCTAAGTGAATTTATGTTAACAGCTGTTTTCTTGCATTTATTGTGAGGATCAATTCATGCTTGTCCTGCTCAGGTTCTCTAACTAATGGTCCTGCTGAATTTTAGTTAGGCTGTCTTACTCAGAGATTTGTCAACACCATTCCTTTTCCCTATTTTTCTCCAAAGTTTCAAGAAAAAATAATTTTTGCTGAGAGCTTAGAGATCACAGCTCTCTGCATATTGGTAAGCTCACCAGATTCAAGTCAGGATGCTATACTGGAGTGCTTTCCTATTACCAAGCAAACAAAGGCACCATTATGAAAGTTAAGATGGTAAAATGCACAGCTCAGTTCATACACCTGCAGTGATATTTGAACCACTCGCTTCTCAGCTATCTATCTCCACCAAATATATTCTGTCACTACAAATTTCTGAGCAATTGCAGACACGCTGTTGAATAATGAAACCCAAACCCCCAAAAGCAACAAAAAAGAATAAACAAAGCAATTTCAGAATTTCTTCTTCCCAGTGTAGAATTTCCTGCCTGGAAACCCATGCTGGTGAAAACCAACCTGTCATCCAGATCCGAGTCTCAATTCCAATAGGCGTTAATAGTGGAAGCTGTACTGTGGGAATCCTGCAAGCCTATGTAGCATGAAGACTTTGTGACTTGCATGACTTCTTTTTACAAGGCGACTTTAGAAAATGTGCTATGGCTCATGCACCTGAAATTGTCAGCCTAGAGCTTGAAAACTGATCCCACAGGGAAGGTTTTTTTTATGAATCACTGAAAAGGAAAGCAATGAAAATGTATAAAGGTATCATTGACAGCTGTGATTGATAGCTTCTGATAAAGCAATACAGGACATGTTGTGCAACAGTATGCGGACAGCAGCTTTGGTATGGAATTGCAAAAATATTACAAAGCATATTCCTAAAAGCTACTTTCAGGCAGGTTTTAAACTCCAAAGTGACTCAGAATATGGTCACCTCTGAGGTTATTTTAATTATCCAAGGAGATACAGTTTTTGTGGATTGTTATTCTGTGGGCTGTTGCGTGTTTTCAGAAGTCAGGCTTTTTATTCTCCTTCAGAGCTTAGTGCCTCTATAAATGTGACCTTTTTCCTTTTCTGTTATTTTTCAGGGAAATACTGTATTTGCTGCCTCTTACCATTATTGGAGTAGAAGCTGAGAAGCAGAAAACATGTTGGAAACCATTGGTAATCTTTTTTTTTGTTTCTATCACTGTATTTTTGTGGCCAAATTAAGTGTGCATGGTGGATTTAGGACATAGGTATATACTGCTGAAAGAGGGTTTGTAAAAAAATTCTGTTGTGCTTAGAAGTACATGATGTATTTGGGTTTTTGTATTTTGTATTTTAAAACAAAAGGTGTACCAGCATTTGTTTAGTGTATTTAATTTTTAGCCTGTTGTCTTGATTTCATTGTTTCAATCTTTACTAGAATTAAAAAAGTTCGCATGAAAAGGACAGTTGTTTTCTGTTATGGCTATTTTTGTCACTACTTACTTAGAGTGGTCTGTAAAGACAGTTCCTGTAACTGAATTTTAATTAAGGCTCTTTCGCTTTTGCAACCCAGTTCTTGATGGACAAAAATGTAATTTTTGTTGGCTTCTGGTTTGTGTTCTGCCTCTGACTTCCTGATTCATGAGGCATGTTTGGGCTGGGATTTTTGTTCAGAACTGAACCATTCAAGTCCTCTGTAGTTTAAACAGTAGAGAGGGATACATTTAAACCTGTTATGTGCTTGTATGTGGCTGTTTCTAAACTGCTACTGACCAGGAATGATTATTGCTACAGATACACATCGGGCCCTCCAGGCCATGGAGCGCTTACAGGCAAAACTTCGGGATCGAGGTGACATTGCAAACGAAGAGAAACTGAGCTTATTGAAATCAGTGCTGCAGAGTCCTCTCTTTAACCAAATTCTCAACCTTCAGACTTCTGTTCAACAACTGAGAGATCAGGTAAGGAAAAGCAGCCTCCCAGGCACAAAAGAAAAATTGCTAAGAAGGTGCAAAAATGTGTGTGTCTCTGCATGTTGAATAGTGAAATTAAATAGCCTAAATTAAATGTCTGATCCAAAGCTTCAGGGAACTGAGGGCGACATACCCATTGACTTTTCTGGGATTTTTTGAGACCCATAGTTTGTGTAGGTATTTTTTATGTTATGCTTGTTAGTTATGATGTTCATGGTAGGGAAATTGTGATACTGGGTGGGGAATTAACATAAGGCTTTCTGTCTCTGTCCTTCAAAAGGAACATGTTTTGTATGAGATCTTAGGATTTTTTTCCTATGAGCTTTTTATTGCTCTCTTGTGTCTTACCCTGCTAACATGAGAATATATAAGGAAAGCTGTGGAATGTTGACTTCAGAAGGATGTGAAAATCTATTTTTTTTTGTGTAGGAATAAAAGATCAAAGAGAACCAAGAGCTCCTACCTTCTTTTTCCTTGCTCAGGGTTTTAAGTAAAAGTATTATTTTTCTGCATGTCTTCGGTGAGGATGAGAAAAGGGGCAGCAACTCGACTGTATTGACTTGATTATTTGTTACTGTAATTTAATTTCCTTATCAGCAGAATAAGAACTTGAAGAATATAAAAAGTAGTTCAGTAACTGAATTAAGACTAAACTGTGTATCTGGCTTTGCGAATAGTTGTTCCTGTTGACTCCTGCAAGATGGGCAGGTTGGTGGCTGTATGCAGAAATACCAAAGTGGGAGGATGCAGCCCCTGCACACTGGGCGTGTGGAGCTGCATCTGGTGTCTGACTGGACTCTGGCTGGTGAGGAGTCATCACAATCTTGACGCTACTTCAACTGTGTGGCAGAAGAGCACAATCTGGTCTTTACTGCTTCTTGTGGATTATCTTGATGCTATTTTGCACAGACAAGAAGGAAGTTAGTATGGTGTCTACAGTGCTATACCTGACCATGCTTTTCAGATTTTGCATGCTTGGTATGTAGAGACTTGATGACATTGGCGTGATTTAAAAAATGTAGCAGAAAAGCCTTTCTGAGGGTTTGTTTGCTCTGCTCTTTGACAAGGAGAATTTAACAGTGACATCCAGAAATTATGTGAATTACGTGGTGGTGACTCTGGGAACACTTAGTGAGAAACGAAAGTGTGCCTGAAGCATTAATGGGAATTTGGTGAAAAACAAATTAAATTTTCACTCCAGACATTAGCTGTGAAGTTAAAGGATGCTTCTCTTTTTAAATACAGACACCTAAATTAGTAAAATGAAGCAGCTGATGCTACAGATGGGTAATTTCAGATCTGTATTTTTTAAAAAGCAAATAACAATTTTACCTTCTGCCCTAATTCTGCAGGTTTATCTGTCTGGTAACTTTAGTGGCCTGTGCGTGTTGCATGGTACGTATCCAGTCTAGTTGACAGGGGAGCTACTTGGATGTAAATTCCCTTCTTGATGAGTGCTTATATGAACACTTGCACGTGCAAATAAATGTATGTTTCTGGCCATTCTTAGATTTGGGTCAGCTCTTCAGAAAGTGTCCTGTATTTTGTCTGTAGAATCATTTCTTCCCTGCAATATGACATGAGATTGTCTGTCTCTTCTTTGCTTTATTTAAATGTTTATAAAGCATATTGAAACAGGACAAAGAATAAAATCATTAAATAGGCAGTCATGTTAAAGAAATCGCATTTCTTGGCATTGTCAAAGGCTGAGTTTTGTTCAAGGACACCCTTTAGTTTTCTTTTTATGTCTGCAAAGGTGCTGTGCTCTTGAAACTCTTTAAACTACGGATTGGTGAAAGCTGCAAGGCATGTGAATAGTGACCAGGCTTTTTGGCCAAGCTGTGCCAGACTGAGGAAAGAGACAAGTTGTTTTCCAAGCACTTGCAGTCAGAGCTGTGTTTGAGATAGGATGACAAGTGGTGTTGGGCTGTGCAGTGACTAGGTATTGCAGTCTCTACCCACTCAAGACTAAGATGGCTGAATTTTTGTGATGTTTCACGATGAGCTGCACTGAAAGTTGAATGGGGGCCTGTTTCTTCTCAAGGTGAAGTGTAAGTGACAGTCTGTTAAACTGCTCCTGTGTTTTTAATTAGTTTATGAGTTTTTAAAAAGCTACAAGACTATTGGAAAATTCTCAGATGGCCATCTTTAAGGGAAGTGTTGGTTCAAAAAGAGGATGAGAGTAGAGCAGCAATAATAGCAATTTACTTTCTAAGTCAAACTGATTCCTTGCAAGCATCCCAGCAGAAGTAGGTCACTGAGTGAGACTTACTTGTGTGCCTATAGTGGCCTGAATAAATTTGAGGGTAGGCCATATTCCTGTCTTGAGGCACTGTGTCTGGAAGGTGTAAAGATGATAATGAGAACCCCATCTTACATTTGTGCAGTGAGTCTGGAAAATGAGCTGGCAAATCTTGTAAACATCTGTCATGTTTTCTTAGGAAAAAATAGGATACAAATACATAGTTTTGGCAGCCAAGTATTCCTTGCATTCCAGTGAGATACTACCATTTTTTATGGTCTAAATAGTAGACTTCCTTTTCTTTTTTTTTTCCTACAGATAAATGATCTTTTAAGCACCAAAAGATCTGAAAAACTGTGTTTCTGCACGCATGGAGGTGTTTCAGATTTGCCATCCCATTTCTGTAAAAATTCTGTGAGTTAATTGGAAATTGATCCCCTTCATTGTTGTTGTGTACTTAATAAAAGCTTCTTGAATTCGCATTTGTGTTACATGCAGTAGTGTGGACTGAGCGGTAGGTTGCTTCATCTGGATGTTGGTGAGGCATGATGCTGAAGTCAGCAATTCTGATGCTTTGGGGCTTATTGGTAGGTGCTTTGAAGTTTTTTTTCTTGAATGAGCAAGCAAAATTTGTTTGCAGTGCAAATCTGTCATTGCAAAGTTGAGAACTAGAGTGGGAAAAGTCTAGGGACAGCAAAGGGATGTTTTTTTGAGAATTAGTGTCCTGACTTAACTAGTTGCTTCGGTTGAGAAACACTGAAGGAACTTGGTTTTTTTCTGCCTCTGTCTATCCTTATTTTTCAGTGAGTGCTTGTCTTGTCATGCTGAAGAGCTGTCTTGTTGTTTGAAGATAAGGGAGTGACAGAAAAGAAAAATAGATATTGTGATGTTTTGAACTTTTCAATGGTGTTTTCTTTTCTTTATAAAATATTTTAAAGAAAATACTCAGATGGTGATGCAGTCCTGTCCCGCTTCTCTTCCTTTCCTTTTTGTCTCTCCCTTGTCCACCACTTCCTCCCCTCCTCCTGCCATCTCCACTCCACTCAGGGCTGTGCCAGAACAAAATACGCTTCCCTTGGCTGGGCTGCATTCCTCAGATTTTTTCTGCATGTGAGTTTAATTATAGTTTTTTGTTCATGGTGCAGTAGTGGGGAAGAGTCCCCCTGCAGAGCAGAACTTAGTGGCTTGTGTGGGATAGCTGGGTGTCAGCACTAGAGTGGATATTGGGAAGAAGTGGAGAAACTGTGTCTTTTCATACCGCCTGTGAACACTGGCTTAATTTTGTAGTTTGCACAAATAGAGGAGACCTTTAATTCTTATCCTGAATCCCGTTCTGCAACAACGCCGTTTGCTCTGTGTTTTGAAGCAAAATGCTTATAAGAGATGCTGATTTGGGATCTGCTTCATCCGCCAGCAGGGCAGTGCTGGAGCAGTGCTGGTGCCAGTGCCAGTGCCTGTTCCTGGGGTTCCCCGGGGGCTTTTGCTGTGGCACAGGCAGCGTGTCTGTGGGGAACGCCGGGCAGGGCAGGGCACTGGGCAGTGCTGTCCCCGCTGCTGGCTCCCTGCAGGGCTCGCATGGCGGCTGGCTTGCGCTTCGTCACTTCAAGTGCAGTCGCTGCTGCAGCTGACCTTTTTGCCACTCAGGATGCTTGCAGTCAGCTGAAGTACTGCCCTGTGCTTCTTGGGGTCTCCAAGGGCCGGGGCTCAATGGCTGGAGTGCAGAAACACCGAGAATTTCTTCTTACTCAGGTTGAGACCTAGCAATGCTGATTACATTGCTTTAAGTATTGATACACTGCAGACATGGCTTGAGTAGCTCCCTTTTTGTTAAAAACATATTTTGAGCAACTGCATGTAAGCACTATTTGATTGCATTTAGTGTCCATCTGTGCAACTATAACATAAGTTTTATCATACTCAGTGGTATTTGTGAATTTTTCTTTTTGTCTTATGCCAAATTATGTCCACATTGCAGATGTTACATACAGTAAGGAGAAAGCCAATCAAGGAAAATTAGCGTAAGCCAAATTATAAAACAAAGCAATATTCTTTCATACGGTACTTACACAATCACAGTGCTATAAAGCTACTTCTTGATGGAATTATGGTGATTTTATTACTGCAAAGTAGTGCAATTTATATGTTATGAAAAATTTTTCATGCAACCACAAGAGCATCATCTTCTTGAGATTTCCACTTGTGGTTTATTGCTCCCCCTGGAATGACCTATACTTCTGTGGTTAGCAAGAATTTAAACCAGTTCTTCTCAACTTTCACATGCTGTAAGCCTGTATTTTGGGGAGGGGGACAACAAGGAAGAGAGTGGTCGTCACATTTCTGCTTGTAATTTGTCTGGGGATTCTGAACTTCTACCTTTAGGATCATTATAAATGTCATTATAAAACAAATGTTTTTCAAGTGTAAGTGTGCGTGTGTGTTTCAGGGGAGGAGACATTCTGAAATTTAAGTTTTTTGCACACTCACGTACACAAAACTTTATTCTGTTAACAATTTGACATTTTTCTTAGAGTTTTGTTTTTTTCTTGGAGTTTCACAAGTCAGAAGCTACTTTATGTGAGGTAGGCTTCCTGTGTTAAGCACGTCCTCCACTGAACGTGTAGCTGTGTTTGTTTAAAAAAGGTGTGATGAAAATGAGGTGTTGCTATCAACTGCTGTTGAAGAGGTGGTGGTTGATACTGCATTGTAGCTGTGCTGTAATCACAGTTGAACTGAAGATTTGAGGTGAATCTTTTTAAAGTTCTAGTTAAACTGGTGTGGATTGGAGCGTCATCTTTGCCTTTTCCTGCTGCATATAGTATGCAGCACTCCTTTTCAGTGGTGTTTCAACCATCATGCAAATAAAAACTATCCAGTGTCTTCAGAATAATAGCGTTAATTAGTTATGCAAAATGTCTTAGAAAAACACGAACTTCAATCTTCTGGTTTAGAAGGCAGAAGGAATGGGAGTGGTCAGTCAATTCCTGTATGTTTGCAGTAGTGTCCTAGCTCATACAAGTATGCAGAAGGGATGAAATGTCAGAGTGAGAAGGTGGGCACTATATCGCCGATTTGAATAGGATTTGGTCTATGAAAACATACAATGTAAAACTAAAATATGAATCAGCCTGGTGCTACTTCTATTTTAGCATGGGGATGTGTGAGTTTTCTACCAGAGAGAAGCACGTAAATCCCTAAGGAGACTGTTGCATCTTAATTGAAGAACTCCTTCAAACTTACCTAGAGAAGAAAATGGCGATACTGGGCACGTGTTCAGGTGGAAGTTAATGTGCCTGTCACGGCTAGCCTGCTGTTTGAACATTACAAACAGTCAATGAGCTGCATAAAGCAATCTTCTGTTAAACAGTACTAGCAGAACATATGTAGAACATAGCACAGGATGGGTACAGAACTCCTCTGCATACTGAAGGTTGTGCTGTATGGGATATTGAGTGGCACAAGAAGTATTTTAGATTCAGAGAAGGCATATAATACAATTTAGCATAGGGGCAATGTGACATACTCAACAACCTTTTATTTTTGATGTGTAGCTTCATTTTTTTTTCTTTGCTGTTTGTGCATACAGGGAAGTGTATATTAAAGAAAAACAATATCATGATATAAACACCATTTGTATCATTCATACTATTCAAAAGATGTGGTGTTTTAGGATTACTGTGGCTTGCTTGATCTACTTTGTGTGCATTACATCATTTTTCCAGTGTTGCAACTTGTTCCCTACACATTTCTGTGTAAAGGAGTGTTCTGGATACAGGAAGAGACATTGACTTTTTATCCAGAGAGAAGCTTCACAGGCTGGGATTGTCTCTGTCTTAGCAGTCTGCACACTGTGTGGTAACATAGAAAAAACTTCAGTGAAATTCATGAAGGAAGGTAGAAAGGAAGTAGACAGTGGGATGGGCACAGCAAGGGTTCCTTAGCTAGTCAGTTTGTGTGCCTTAAAAATCTGTTACTGTTCTTTTTTTTGCCTGCATGGCTCTTTCTTTGTAAAGCAAAAGAGGTTCTAGCTTTCTGTATATAGTCTCAAATTTTGCTCTTAGCATTATTGTGGAATTTTCCTTCTTTGCCCTTTTTTGTCTTGGAAGATGACTGCACATTCCATTCAAAGCAGGGAATTCATGCATGGTTGAATTATATAGGACTATCAGTAATATCAGTGACCCTTCCCCTTCTGCCATCCCAAAGGACAAAACCTCAGGAAGCTCCTGCCGCATTAAAAGGGTCCCAAGACAGAGTAATGCTGTGCTTGGAATGGTGCTAAATGAAATTGAAGATATTTCATATATTTTTCTCCAGGTTTAATCAGATTCACTGGAGTCATTACCACTCTCAGCTGGTGAGCCTTGCCTACTTAGTTTGAGGTTACCACTCCAAAGGCTGCACCGAAGAGGTTATGTGAGCGCTCAGTAATCTACACTGGGCAAAATCAGTAGGTTTTGCTCATATTATGCTATTGCTTGTTTAGGCTAACCCTGGTGGCTTTACTTGAGCAGTTAGTTGGTGAGTTCTTTAGTGACTCCTTTCACCAAGCAAGCTCTGAGGATGGTAACCTTCATCAGGAAGAGCAGTTGAGTGCTGTTTTCTACAATGAACACTGCAATTTAGAAAATGAACATATATCCATGATGTACTAACATTTGTGGTATCAGACCCATATACTATGGCCTTGAGAAGTAGTTTGTGTTTGCGTCTCTCATGCTATTAGGCAGCCTTGTCTTTCTGTGGAAATGTAAAATGTTTTTAAATAGAAACAGTGCAAAACTGGCTAATTACAGTGGTGTTAGATACTTTTAGGAATAATAATTTGACCCATGACAATTTTTTGTGGGAAGGAACGTGACAGCAGAAGGTATAAGAAGATTTGAAGGTGGAGGAGAACAAGAAATGAAGCATGTTAATTGACCAAGTTCAGTGATACACTTTTATACATTGAAATGGATGACATTGGGAAGGTGGAAGTGAATTAACCTATTATATGGACTCAAGCAGATAAGAAATGCAGTATGGCATAGACTTTATTAGTTTCAAATCCATGCATATAATGTAAGGGGAAATCTTGCATTCACGGAACAGCAGAATTTGATTATGTCTCTGGGTGTTGTTACATGCAATGAACTGTGAAACAAGGCTTATCTACCTGTGCCTTACAGGCTTGCTGAAATGACTGTATGTGATTAAAGAAAGTGCATGTGTGCACATTTGGGGCATTATGATTTGTCTGAAACATAACCCAAGTGATTCCTCACAAATACGGACAGCAGAATGTAATTGCTGTGTGATGGAAATCACTGAGTTGCAAACATCCTGTCTTTCCTCTTTCCGTTTTTTTATGGCAGAGCAGGCTAAGTGCTCTTGAGGACTTTTCTTTCCATTGCTGTCTTGTGATATCTTTTCTGTAACTTGAGGGTCTTCCCAGGCACATAAGGTGTTCAACAAATGATATTTGTTCTATTGTATTTTCCTAAAGCACCCAGATGAGAAAGAATTGTGTGATGGAGAATAATACTGACCTTTTAATGACTGAACTGTTGGGAGAATGATATGATAAACTTAATGGCAGTAGCATGCTTAAACAGTTGAGACTGGTGCAGTAGACATTTTAGAATACATTTAACGTTTTGAAATTTTTTGTTGATACTTGAAGTTTAAAAATAAGGCTTCAAGGAAGGGGAATCCCAGTCTTTTGTATTGTGGTGCAGAATGCTAGAAAATTTGCACTGTACAACTATGAAGAGTATTCTGCTGCAATATTGTCCTAAATTGTGGTTAGTGTACCAGGCAAGTAAGAACCAGATCGATGTGGAGTAAAACGGTGCCTGTTGACAGTCAACAGGCAAGTGGGACAACAGCCAAATGAAGGCTCCTGCTTCACCTGAGCTTTATACCACCACCAGCCATTCATTAGATTAGTTGGCAGAAACCTGCTTGAAAATAGGTAATTTACTATGGCTGGGCAAAGCGGAGAATTTTCTTACTTTCTTTTCTGCTCTAACAGAATTGTATTGGCAAGGCTGTCTGTGTAAAGGTATGACTGTGTTTTTCAGATTAGCCTGGTAATTTAAGACTTGTTCAGTAATTCTCTATTTAATTCTAGCATATGTAGAGAGTCACATTGGCAGCTGTAGTGCATAGTGATGCAGAAACCCTGACCAGTGAAATTTGTTTCCTATGTAGCTGGTGAGGTTTCTTTCTTTCTTCATCAAAATACACATGCGTTTTTTAAAATTTTCTTGTAAAATAATTGGTAAATCCATTTAAAAAAATACTGGTACTGTACAGAAATCTTGTTCATACCTGCTTACCTCTACCATTGTGTTGGAGTACTTCAAGCTGCTATGCTGATACAATCAAAAGAATTTCAGGCAGCTTATGGAAAAGAATTTTAGATAATTTTCATCAGTTTCTTTCATGTTTTATGCAGATAATTCACAACTTCAATAATAAATATCAAAGATAATTTTTCTTTTTAAGATGTCTTTTTAAAATTGCAAGTTGGGATTTCAGATGTTTTTAACAAGCAATTGGCCTATCATGATGCTTTTGGCTAAGGAGGAGGTTTCTGCTGTGTCTGTAAATCTGTGTCGCCATCAATCTTTTACAGGTAAATATTACACCTTCTGTACATTCCACTGGTGAATTCCCTCAGCTTCTCCATCATGGTGTGAACGTGGGGTCCTTGCCACATAATGAGCCATATTTGTTGGCTCACCAGAATGGCAGCCCAGCTAATGTGCTAGAAGCATCGATGAGATCCATTACTCCTCAGGTTAATGGGAAGTCTTCTAGTGATGACTTTGAGCAGCTGATCAGAAATATGTCCCAGGTAGGCATGTCATCTGGTAACCATGAAATGTGGATCACTGATTATGTAGAAGATGAAAATATATGTAGGTTTATTTAAAAGCAATTTGAGTTATTAAGCAAACCAGAGCTCACTTGCTATGTAAAACAAAACCAACCTTTTAATTTGAGGAGCAATTGGTAAATGAGAAAACAGTTGGAAAAGTAGCCTTGACATTGTCACTGCTGAGTTACTGTCCTTGGCTGGGCAGTGTGCCTTTCACAGATCAGCATGCCATTATATTTCCATGCTCATTGTAGGACTGCCGCGCTGTGCATGAGGGAAATGCTTTGTCAGAGCATGCTCTTGTATGCATAACTAATGAAAGCTGGTTCTGTGACTTGATTGGAAATAAGATGGAAAATTCCTTTTTGGCCTTGCTACGCATTGTTCTGTAGTCTTACTGCTTTCCTGTGGTAGGCAGAAATGGTGTATGAGTCCCTTCAGTTAATGGAGCTGAGAATGGCCAGGCATATATTCTAGCATTTTTCTAATTAACCTGTAATAGAGCCAGATAGGGGAAGTTTCCTGCTGTTCTCCTGGAGAGCCTTTTGCATGGTCCTACTTTTTTCCTCTTTCTGAAATTTGTCCTTTTTCTGGTTCTGCTTGAGAGTTGGCCTGTACCCTCTAAAATTTTATAGACACATACATCCTAGTTTAGTCGCTACTAAGCCTAAACTCTGTATATTTAGTTGTTGTTGTTTCCTGATTTCCTCTTCTGGACTGTAATAATCTTTATTTCTCAAATCTTTAATATTGTCACTTTTCTGGATGATAGCAAGAAATTGGAAGTGAACAACTATGTTTCAGTTATTAGCTGGTATAGCCTTGTTCAGCTGTAGCCGTCAAATTAGAAACTCATTTCCAAGTTGTTTACCACATTCATTAATGCTGCTATTCAACATTTTTAACATTTTTAGCCTTTTTTTTCTTCTACTGAACAGGGTCGTCTTGTTGAGACCATTGAGCTTATTAAACCTTTAAGTGGTGGTCTGGGCTTCAGTGTTGTGGGACTCAAGAGTGAAAACAGGGGAGAACTAGGAATATTTGTGCAAGAAATCCAGGAGGGAAGTGTGGCACATAGGTAAGAGCACTACTGGAATATTTTACCTTGCCAAGTGTTAACTTGACGCTGCAATTTACTTGTGTTACTGCTGTTGTTTTTGTGGTACAAGGGCATGTTTCTCTCGTGTTCTAAGCCATACATCATAGCAGATTTAAAATTACTTATCACTACAATTTATGTAATGTTGGAACAGGGCAGCATATGATCTGTTCTGAATTTCTAGAAACTACAGATGTAGTTTCTCTGTGGTTTGTTCATAATATCTCCTTTCCAACAGGGAGAATGGGGAGGTTACTGTTCTGTGTCATGGCTTTTAAAGCTGAAATACAGATTTTGCCATCCTTGAATGGACCTCCAAAAAATTTGGTGCAAAAAAAATTGCTTGTAACTAGCAGGGTTGTTTGTTAGGTAGGGTCGCACTGAGCAGGTGTGAAACCCAGCACGCAAGGCTTGATCTAAAGTTGTTGGACTCTTAAAAAAGAGATGTTCAGCTGGTATTACCAGAAACTCAGCAATAATAATAGCTTGCTGAAAGTTTGTTTTAGACTCTAGTCCTGATTTCACAAGTAGCGCTGAGAGAAATGGATTTCTGCTGTAAGAACAGCCTGAGGGAGCAAATGAACTCAGTGGTGAATGGCAGCAGCACTGGTTCACTGCAGTCTGGTGGGGTGTATCTCTGTTTGTGGATTTGCTGATCAGGATCCTGGCCAGAGCTGCTTCGTGGTGTACTCTGTATGTTGTGTGAGGTGGCTAAGTCATCTCGGTGCTATTTCTCACTGTGCTGTAGGGAGAAGTGTTCTGATGATTTGTGGTCTGAACACTGTCCTTTTAACAGAGGGCAGAGTGTGGCCTACAGAGTTAAATCAGTTATGAAAAGTGGCATGCTTTATGTCATTACATTATTTTTTAATCTGCCTAAATTCTACTTACTTTTTTTTTTCTTCCCCCCCCCTCTTCCCCTTCAAGAGGTCTTTGCTTTTACTTCTCTTATTCCATGGAGTTGAGACCTATCTTTACTGAATCAGGGCCTGCCTGATTCACTGATGAGAAGAGAAACATTCAACAACTGCTACAGGGCTCATAAATCAGAAAGGCCCTGGCCATAATAAGTCTTCAAGAGCACTCTGAAAAACAGTTCAAATTCACAGTCAAAATATTATGGGTTGAAGCTAAATAGTGTTTTTCCTGAATGCTGTTGAGTATCTTGGCTTCTACACTGTAGGTACTCACAAAAGCTGGTGTAATAGGGATCCTTGTTTTTGTTGCTGCCCTTTGTTTTCAAAGCATTGCCACTTTGGGATGTCAAAGACAAGATTCCAGAGTTTTTGCTGGTTTGTTGCAGAAGCAATAGAAGCAGTGGAGGAGGCAGAGGGTAACTCATCTGTGTAGGCTTCATACACTTCCTTTGAAGTAGATCTGGGGAAGGGCTCAGTATGTTATTTTACAGTAGTGCTTCCTTTTGTCAGAAAGTAAAAAGTTATTTTTTAATTTGTTAAGGGCTTTTTTTCCACTCCTTTAAAAGAGATCTGTTTTATCATTGTTGTCCTGTTTCTCTCTCTGCCTCCCATTCTTTTTTCTTTTTTTTTCCCCTGGTTTTGTGCAAAACAAAATTTATTTCCATAACATCTTGATGAAAGTGTGTTCCACTCCATGGTTTGATGAATATTCAGAGTGGGTGCACTGAACAAAGTGGAGCACTTGGTCTGTTAAGCAAGAGGCTCAAAGTCAAGAATAAACATAAGTTCCCAGGCTATAGTTGGGAGCGACTGAGATCTAACGTGCTTAGTCTCGCATGGGGGTCCAGGGAGAAGAAAGCTAGCTAGGGGGTAGTAGCGAGGGGAGAGTGGCAGTGGGATTAGCTTCAAAGGAAGCGATCACCAGGGTGCCGCATCAGCTCCTTTCAGCAAAACTGCAGGGAGAGATTAAAAAGTGGGGGGAATAGAGAACAGGTTATTAAAAATACTGGAAAATTGTCAAAATACTGTAATTTCTGTGGCAACACTTCTTTGGTTTTTCTTGTTTGTTTATTTTGTCATCCCCCTTCCCCGTTTACCCATACGTGACAGAGATGGAAAGCTGAAGGAAGCAGATCAAATCCTTGCTATTAACGGACAAGCCCTTGATCAGACAATTACACATCAACAGGCTATCAGCATCCTACAGAAAGCAAAAGATAATGTCCAGCTAGTTGTGGCCAGGGGCACTTTCCCTCAGCTCATCAGTCCTGTAGTTTCCCGGTCTCCATCTGCTGCTAGCACAGTTTCAGCCCATTCCAACCCGGTGAGTATACCCCAAACATCTGTGTATTCAGTTCTGGGCATGTATGTGTTTGCTGCATCTAGTATTTTGAGACTTTTTTTTGTAACTTGTTTGTACATTTCTTTCACAGTCGTTGAGTTTTTTCTTCTGTTTATCTTTGTTGTACACTTTCCTATGCAAAGAGTAGAAAATATTCAAGGTTGCTGATGGGGGGCATCTTGATCTTGGACATATTCCTTCTTCCCGTCTGCCAAATTCTGTGTATCCACCAATGCAAATGCAGCATGTTTACCTTACTATATGAAGCTTTATTTTGAGGTAGCAGGAAATGGGATCTTTTTTGCTCTTCGCCTTCTGCTTGGGCAAACAAAAATTTTTGAAGCATTGCAATCTGATCTGCACCACCAGCTGGATGGGTGCTTCTCTGTTTGTTTCTCTGTTGTCTGTTAGTGGTGAGACTCAAGTAATACACCAAGAGAGAGCCATCAAAATGCCATGTGTAGGGACATTCTTTAGTACCCCCATAAAACAGCTCTGCTACATTTCCTTTCCTTTGAAAGTTTTTGCACATCTAGGTGTGGAGAACATAGCTCAGAAACATGGTGATATTAACAGCACTTTCTCTTCCTGGTATCTTATTCATGTAATGGCCTGGTATGAAACGGCCTATCTTCAGTTTCTGTAGGTTTCTCTGTTCAGTCATCTGTGGCTGTTCTTTAAGGGAGTCGATAATCAGAAGTATACAGAGCAATCAGTCTGGAAAAAGCAGCTATTTTAGTGTTTATTTTAATCATAAGCATAAGGCCTTTAGTGAAGAAATTTCAGAATTATTCTTTTCTTCTGTGTGCAGGGATAAAGCTGGTTGGCCTAACATTTCCTGTCAGCACATAGCAGAGGCCTGCTCTCTTCCAGTATTCTTGTGACAGACACACTTCTTTCTCTGTGTGGTTGCCTCCATATTCTCCGAACAGCTTCCCTTGCTTCAAAAAATATTCCTTTCAAACCTGCTACAACTCCTTCTTTTTTTTATGCGTGCCTTTCCCAGTCCTTGTGTTCCCTTCACTTTCAAATGCTGGGGTAAGGCAGCTTATCTAGAGCCATTCTTTTTCCTTCAGGCTTTGCTTGATCATCATTGATTAGTGTTAAGACTGCGGATTCCCAAACAGGTACTACAGGGCTTTGAATTTGCAGTACCTTGATTATTCCAGAATAACTGCTTGTTTTCAAGATCCTAGTTGGTGGAGGACTAGCTGCGGTTTTAAATTTCAGATGAGTTTACGGTGTGGGTTGTTCTTCAGGAGAAACAATATCAGGAGCTTCCAGTCGTCCCTTCAGTACCGCCACATGTGAGCGAGCTAGCGTTCGCCTTTCTTTCAGGGGAGTTTTCCTCCTGTCAGAACAGGAAGCCTGCCATCAAAGCTACTTCTTTCCAGTGCTGTTGACATCAGACAATCCAATATCTGTTCATTACACGGGGCAGTTCTGCTAATGCCTACCTCGTGATACTGGTGCTGCTTTCAGCCTTAACATCTGAATTGGGTTTACGCTTCCTGCTGTGCTTTGTTACAATAGCTGATGTGAACATGCACTTACCTGAAGATTTTAATTTACAGTCCTGTGAGATTTCCTACCAGCAGTATTTTTCTCGCTGACCGAAATGGGGCATGGAGGTCGACAGTCATAGGTTTCTTCTTAAATTCATTCTGCAAGTTCTTGAAAGGTCTGACCCACTACCCAGCTCTGGTTTGTACGAGAGAAATTCCAACTGTTACGGAATGAGCAATTTATTGCTTAAATATTATGTAATCTTATACCTAATAGTAATTGTTAGAAAGGGCCCATATTTCCACCTTCCTCCCACCTTCCTTTGTTCAAAAACATACCCAAGAAATAAGAGAAAATATTTTGCAAGTTTTAATATGTGTGTCCTTATTTTAATCACTTGCAAGCTTATATTTATTCCTTTTAGGTTCACTGGCAGCATGTGGAGACCATAGAGTTGGTAAATGATGGCTCAGGTCTGGGATTTGGGATAGTGGGAGGAAAGACAACTGGAGTGATTGTTAAAACCATCCTCCCAGGAGGGGTGGCTGATCAGGTAAATTCAACGTATTTTTCTGTTTACTGTTCAGCAAGGTGTGGAGTTACTCTTTATTTTTATAATCATGCTACTTAGTGGTAGCTTTTTTCCTCATAAGTGTAAAAAAGAGAGAGCAAGTGGTGAAATTTATCCTCAGTAAAGGTGTGTTTAGTGCAGGGGATCTGTGTGTTTGAATGCAAAAGCTGCATTAGGCTCTAAATCACATTTTCAAACCTATTTAGATTATACGTGTTTGGTGTAGATGCATTTAGACTCCTGATTCTTTCATGAATGTACTGGTTGTAATCTAGGGGTGGGGACACACACCAAACGCTTACTTGCTTTGCCCTGACAGCTATGCTTCTATCTACTGGGCTTAACTGAAGCTTGGAGCAGGCATGTGCCTTCATGTGTCTGCTTCAGGACATGGGCTCTGCTTCTGCCTGAAGAGATCATGTGAACTGCATTTGGTGATAATAGCTCATTTCTAGCTTCTCCGTTGGACAAGTATCTGGGGCTGTGTTAGTGATGGTCAAGGATTGAATAGACACAGAGACTGGTCAGTCTTCCAACCACAGAAGTGGTGGCCTGATAACAGGGCCTGAAGATGCATGGATAGGGTTTACTGCTGCACTCTTTCCATGAGCAGGTAGATGGGTTCCTTTTACAGACCTGTCTCTTTAAGTACTTTTCATATGGGCTAAATTCATGTGGAGCTTTTTTATTGATTAGAGGTAAATCATTAGGAGAGTAAACCAGTGGAAAGCAATATAAATAACTGGATCACAGTAAGGGAGAAAAGTATTTTATTTTGAAGTTACAGTTAATCCTGAGGGCCAGTTTTTAAACAGAAGTGCAAAGCTGAATATATGTTTGTATGCTGTCTTTGGAAGTGTGTTTGGAAATGAAACCTGAAGTTCTGTAATCTCCATGCAGTTGTTAAATACCAGTAGGTAGTAGCCATAACTATATGCATTTTTTTCTGTGCTCGGGTGACTGATTGCTTGAAAAAGGATGTCCTGTATATTTCTGGGGAAGTTTCTAGTAAAATTAGTGTGCCATTAGGCAACCTACTTTTCTTCTCCATGTTGTCATGTTATTGACTTGGCACCCAAAAAGTCACCTGATTCATATATCTTAAAAGTGACTAAAGCTAGGTGGTCTTTTTCTAATTGTATGATACGTGGGAAAAATGGCAGGATGTTAGTAGATTTTTTTCATCATTCTTCCTCCAGCATGGGAGATTGTGTAGTGGAGACCACATTTTGAAAATTGGTGATACGGACCTAGCTGGAATGAGCAGTGAGCAGGTGGCACAAGTTCTGAGGCAGTGTGGAAATCGAGTGAAACTGGTGATTGCAAGAGGTCCTATTGAGGAGCTACCTCCACCAGCAGTCCCTCCAGGTACACCGGTACCCACCTCCACACCAGAGAAACAGGTAAGCAACAGTGAATATACTTAACTCACAGCAAACTTACTTCAAACTTCCTTTTCTTTCAACTGCTATTTCAATGTCTGTCCTGGTTTCGGCTGGGATAGAGTTAATTTTCTTTCTAGTAGCTGGTATAGTGTTATGTTTTGGATTCAGTATTAGAAGAATGTTGATAACATGCTGATGTTTTCAGTTGTTGCTAAGTAGTTTTTATATTAAGTCAAGGATTTTTCAGCTTCTCATGCCCAGCCAGCAAGAAGGCTGGAGGGGCATAAGAAGTTGGGAGGGGACACAGCTGGGACAGCTGACCCAAAGTGGCGAAAGGAATATTCCATACTATGTGATGTCATGCCTAGTATATAAACTGGGGGGAGTTGCCCTGGGGGGGATTGCTGCTCGGGGACTAACTGGGCATCAGATGGTGAGTGATGAGCAATTGTGTTGTGGCATCACATGTTTTGTATATTCCGATCCTTTAATTATTATTGTAATTTTATTATTGTTATTAATATCATTATTACTTTATTCCTTTCTGTTCTATTAAACTGTTCTTATCTCAGCCCACGAGTTTTACCTTTTTCCTTCTGATTGTCTCCCCATCCCACTGTGTGAGGGGGAAGTGAGTGAGCGGCTGTGTGGTGCTTAGTTGCTGGCTGGGGTTAAACCACGGCAATGTCTTTCACGCTTATGTTCTCAAAAGCCGGGATTTTCTTTCCCAGTAGCAGTGTTCTCAGCTGAAAGTCTGGGAGAATTTAAATGTCATGAGTCCACAATGCAAGGAACTATATGCTTGAAGCCTTTTGGGATCAAGGCTTAGGAGTTCCCTAAGTATGATCTGAATAACGTTTGGTTCTGGGTTGCTTGTGATTCTGAAGTAATACATTCGGAACAACTGAAGCCATGCAGTCTTTTCTTCAGACAGAGCAAGCTGGCTGTGTAGTATTTCTCTGCCTGCCTGTCCTCCTCCTCTCCAGGAACACTTCTTATTTCCATATCATTGCAGCTATCCATCAGACAATTCCTTCCTGTGCCAACCAGCACACAGATGCTGCTTCTTTCGTACATTACCTGGCATTGCTCATTTGCTAGACATCTTCCAAAAAAAGTCAGCCAGCTGCTACCCTTATTCCCCTGCTGATGAATGTACTCTCTGTGCTGTTACTCCTCTACAACTGTCAGCCACTTAAAAAATGCTGTAAATATTATCATGTCCTGTCAGCTCAAAACCTCTACAAAATAGGTCATTTACGTGTTTGCAGCAAAGGCTGGTTTCATGGGAGACGGGAACAGTAGTGGTTTGTCACATACAGTTATGACCAGATAAATTTAAATGTGAATACGTAGAGTAAGTAAATGACAGAAGAAAAAGGTGTTTGTTTTTGAGCCTACAACTAGATAGAATTTATGCCTTACAAAGAATTTCTTGTTTTAATTTTTCCTGTTGTTTTTCTAGATATTTTCTTTCCAATTACAAATTACATTTCAGATAGGTCACTTTGGAAGAAAAAAAGCCTTAGTAATTTTTGTATGATTACTGTTATTTTGCCTCTGTTGATTGCAGTGGTACCTGCGGAAAACAAAAGTATATTCATCACCTTTTTTGTGGCTATAAGGCAAAGAAAGTTATTCTTGACATGGAGACTTCTGAGCATCTAAGAGGAGAAACAGACTGGTACTGCTGTGTCTCTACAGCACTCAGAGTGCTGTATTTGGCTGTGTTTTAGATAAAGGGATCAGTGTTTAGCCTGAATATTACTCATCTGAAAAGCAGCAATCTCAAAAGAGAAGCCAAATTTAGTAATTTCATCTGTCTATATTTCTTCAGTATTTGGTTTTCTAAGGTTATATTTTGCAGTGTTGAAGGCCATATCTGCAGCTGCAGGATGTATAGGATTTCTAGTACCGAGGAAATAGCTCAAAGCTGCCAAGTGGCAAAATTTAACTTCTTGCCACCTTTGTCTCCATTTCCATCTTTTTCAATACCTCGTTCCTGGTGCATCTCTCCTGGCAGGAGGCAGGCTATTTTCAAACTGCTGCCTGCATGAAGTCTTGTTCTTGGCGGGAGCACCCAGTTAATGGTGCTGCAAGCCTCATTAATTTGGGTCTGGAGTGAAGATGATGATGGAAACAGTTTGGTTTGTTAATTTCTTCTGACAAATACAGGGTGGGTGAAGACTTCATGATGTTCTTGAAGTTATTAGGGAGAGCAGAATAGCTTTCCAAAATGGGTACTTTTCATCATGTCCCCTGTAGATGTCTATCCTGTAAAAATTCATGAGGTTATAGAAATTGGAGCTGTTTTTGAGTGGCATTA
This sequence comes from Haliaeetus leucocephalus, assembly GCF_000737465.1. Taxonomy (NCBI): domain Eukaryota; kingdom Metazoa; phylum Chordata; class Aves; order Accipitriformes; family Accipitridae; genus Haliaeetus; species Haliaeetus leucocephalus. The sequence continues at coordinate 1,668,040 of NW_010972590.1, forward strand.
CCTGTGGCCAAAATAATCCTGAATTATTAAGCAGAGATGTAGTTAAAGCAGTAGAAATTTATTTTTCTTGTGTTTGATTGTGGGTTTGGGTGGAGTTGTTCAGATAAAGAACTGAAGTCAGATTCTCTTTTGGCAAGTAGCATCATAGCTGTCCTGAAGTTGTCTTTTTTTTAGCACATGCATACTCATCTAGTTAAACTGAGTTTAGTTAGTATCTGCCTGTTTGCTATATTGGCACTTTAAAAAATACTAGCTGCTATTTGTCATGCAGAAGAGACAGAATAAAATAAGAGTATAGCAGGATCTTGATAGATTTGTACTATATCTGTGAATTCCCATTTTAAATATTTGCACAAATATTGATGTCCATATAAATACAATGAAATTGAAGCCTTGTATATGTAATCATATATTGATACATATCATCTGTGGAAGTGGCTAGTAACTATCTGCTTTAGACTGCTGAAAGATGAAAAATTTTTTAAAAAAATTTAAGTTGAAATGAGTTTTATAAGTGTTTTTTTTTTCTTTGAATGCAAAAGCAGTATTGTTGAAATGGGATTTTAATATGTAATATACATTTATTAACAATAAAGAAATTAATTCATTACCCCCAAAATTCTTTGTTATTGAAATTCAGAGGGTTGTAGTAGACATTAGCAGAGATTGTAATTTTTTAATTAGCTGGAAGTATAATTGCTACTTTTTAAAACAGAATTTTTAAGTTTTTCAAAATAAGAAACGTGATTGCCTCATTAGTAATAGCTTTTATTATGTTTTAAACCTGGCATGCATAGGAAAAAAATAGTCACAGTTATTGAAGAGGAATTTAAACAAAAAGAATACAAAATATATTGTGGGGTTTTTTTTCTTCTTTTTAATAACACAGCAGTCTAAAGCTGGTTCTGAGGAGGTCCCAGAAGGGCAGCAAGCTACATAGTCTAACGTTTAAGCATGGTTTGTGTAACTTACTGTGCAAGAGCCGCATTGTTTAATTTGTACAAATTTCACCAGTCATTTTAGTCATCAGATTATTATTTTAAAGGTTAGAGGGTAATATCCCAGGGGTGGCGTGGTGGGGAGGGCATGGCGTGCATTGCTTTACAGTGAGGAATGTTACCTACATCTAGTTTCTCTGCTGAACACCAAATAAGAGCAGAAGCAAAGTTGGTACTTTCTTTTTTACATTTGTGTCTAATTTTACTTGTTGATGACATCAAAGAACGTGGTGGATCTTTAAAGAAAAAAAGCTTCCTTTCTAATGATGCTTTCCTTATTAGGCAGATGCTTCTGTTGGTAGCTGTGAAGATAGGGAGAAATTTAACGTTGAACTCACTAAAAACAACCAGGGATTAGGAATAACTATTGCTGGTTACATTGGAGACAAAACATCAGGTAATGATCGATTCCTGCAGTTTACTATACAATCTGTTGCATGCTGTGATGTACGTGCATCAAAGACTTAATTTTAGTTTTGGTATAGCATCTCTATAACCCACCTTGACTATCTAAAATCTTTTTAAAGTTTGTAAAGAAAAAGGAGTTGTGTTCCTCTTGTGAGAAGGACATTCAAATTAGAAGCAATCAGTTTTATTATAAAATCCCACCTCAGCATTTTTAAATCAATTTTTATATTTACTCTTGGCTAAAGCTTGTGCTTACATGTTTTTGCAAAACAATTCTAAAATAGATTGAGCCATTTTTGTTAGAACTAGCTGGGCTTTTTAAATTACATTTTCATTTTTAGAAGGTTCTTGCAAGATAATACATTAGTATTCTGAGTAGTTTTAGGAGGTATTGTTACTATTTTAAAAAACAATGTGTAGAGTACTGCTGGCAGATCAAGAATGCCTTAGTGACTTCTGGATAGAATAAATGTTTGTTGATCTCTGGACTGTTGCAGCCAATAAATGTTTGTTTAAATAAATAAATACAACAGTGTTCATGTACAGTTGTGTATTTTTACTTCATAATTTCCACTGCATTTTTCAGAAAAATGGTCCAAAACTCTGTTAGCCCTGCCTAGGGTGAATTTGGCAACTGCTAGGAAGGGACAGTTGTTGAATGTGTTGTAAAACTTCTCAAAGAGCTGTTGGTTTGACTTTTACCCATGTATATATTGTTAGAAAAACGTATGGATAGAAATATCCCACGTTATTAGTGGGTTATAGATGTAATTTGTTGGCTTTCAGAAGCTGGACTAAATTTTAACTATCTGTTCCATAGGATAAGGTGGTCACAGTTTGTGTAAGTCCACTCTTTAGCAGCTTCCAGTTGAATCTTCAAAAGGCAAATTAAATTGTAGAACACATGATAGATCTGATAGTATATTTTAACTGATTTAGTGTTGGAGTATCACCAGTCTTTGATTTTAAATTACCATGCTGCATGTAACTGCATTAGAAACTATTCTTGCCTTCAGAACTAATTGGGCATCTCGCTTAATTTTGTGACTTAGCACTTAGTTAAAGAACAACTTTGCTGTCAGAGAAGCAGCAGTAAAACTACTGGACAACAAGATCTTTGGCTGAATCTTTCATGAATGACAAATAGCAACTCGTCATGTTACCATACAGCTGTTACAGTATACAAAACTACTTGGAAGTTAGTAAGACCAGCCATTTAATTATTCACAAAACCTGAGAAAACAACAAATTAAGAAAAAATGGAAAAGAATTGTTGATATTGTGACTTAAATATATTTGTAGTCTTATTCTTCCTAAGCTGAATATAGTCATTAGAGCAAAACAGATTTAGCCCTCCTTCCTGCTAACTTTTGTCATATTGAGGCCCAGTAAAAGGTGAGTTTCAAGTCTGCAAAGGCACTGGGGTGTCTTGATAGCTGTTAAACCCCATTTTGTAGTGGATTATCTTCCCATCAAATGTATTCATTTACAGTTAGATCTTTTGTTGAGAGAAACTGAGTTCTGTTAAGATTTCTGATACCAGTGGTACAGGCCTGTGACCCTTGGTCCTGATTTCATGCCAGTTCATGCTAGTATTTTTCTCAGTTTCACATAATACTATGCAAAGTGTGCATGTAGGACCTCCATGGATTTTCACTTTACTAAGCTGCTGAAGTTGTTTCAAATTCCCATGTGTTTTTCCTGAAACAGATTTCTTTTTGTAAAATGTCCCTTATATAGGTGTTTTGTATATATTACTTTTCCTTCTGATTCGAAATCAGTAACTGTCTAAAATGGTTCTGTTTTGGGATTTGGATTTTTTTTTTCTTTTCTGTCTTTCTTTTTGTTTTTATTAGATCAAATACTGACTTACAGGTACAAGTTAAAAGCTGGTTCAACAGTAAGTTGTAGTCCTGCTTGCTTATAATTTTCTGTGTTTGGTTATCCAAGCATGCATTTTCTTCAGCAGTTATTAAGTACCTAGAAAATAGAGAATTTACCAGGTTAGTGTACTCAAACTGAATTTTTTGACCTGCAGTTTTAAATCTGACCAAGAGCCAGAGAGACATTTTTTGTCAATGTTGGTTTCAACATTTAGATCAAAATCAGTTAGAATATTTCTTCTTTTGCAGCAAGAATTGGGAATTTGGCATTGTAAGATTTTGAATGAAATCTGGTCCAATGCAAGCTGATATTAATCAGGCTTATTCTTTAGGAAAATATTACGTGTTTTACTTAAGCATATACTTTCTTGATGACTCTTTCCATATCTTACCTGGAGATTGTGTTTTCTTTCTTTTTCTCCTTTTGGCTGGTGGCATTAGTTGGAGATTGTTGCATTGTTTAAATTGTTTCTTAATAGATTAGTTAATTTAATTTTCTCTCTTCATCCCAGAACCTTCTGGTATCTTTGTGAAAAGCATTACAAAAGGCAGTGCTGTTGAACATGATGGCAGAATCCACGTGGGAGATCAAATTATAGTTGTAAGTAAACACAGAAAGAAATGAGATGACTTATCTGTAAAACTCTACTGTAAGTTTTAAAGATGTCCTCATGTAGTACTTGTTTAAAACATTTAGGATTGGTGTTGAAATGGTGACTTTTTTTGACTGAGTATTCAATCACATTATCTTTCTGATTAGGCTGCCTGTGTGTAACCTGTGTTTCTTAAGAAAATCTGTATTGTATGTGTATATCTTACCAGTAGGAGCTTTGAGACTGCTTAATAAAGGCAAAGTTTCAAAGTTTGATTCAAATTAAGCAACTGTTTTCAAAATGGTTTTTTAAAGTATATCATTAAAATTTTAGATGCTCAGAGAAAGAAGAAAATATTTTCATGCATAAAATGTTAGTTGTGTGGTGAAAATCAGGTCATGAATGCAAGAACTACATTTTTGTGGCTGTCATAGATCTGTCCTTGCATTTGTGTGAACGCAGCACTAAGAACAAGTTATGATCTCTCTCCAAGTACAAATGTGCCTGCATGCTTGTATGTGGAAGTATATCTGGTTTTTATAATGATTTAAATGATGAGTACAAATTGCTAAAATTGATTATTCCAAAGTTTGATTTCTTCTTCTACTGCAGATGCAGAAGGAGGAAAAGATTTGAGTGACCTCAGACAAAAGAATAATAAACATTTATAAAATATTGTTTGCTTAAATGTGGAGGAAAAATTAAATAACGCCAGCTCATTCTTAATTACTTTGTATTTAGAAGAGCACCAGAGCTGGAAGAAGTTCAGAGAAGGACAATAAAATGATTAAGGGTCCGGGGAGAGTCATTCTTCATGCAGGAGGAATTAAAATAATGGAATACGTGCGTTGTATAGATAGACTGAAACAACTACAGGAGTCAAGGAATATAGTATTGTTGGAAGTATTTCAGAAATTAAAGGGCCTGAGGGGTCAGATGGAGAAAGAATAGAATAATAAGGAGTTTGCAGGGAGAAGGAGAATAAAAAGTGGTGTGTAGAAGGGATAATGGGATGAAATTGAGCAACGCCAAAGTCTTGAGTTTCAGAAAAAAAAACTGAGTTAATGAGATAACAGGGTAGCTTCAAACAGAAGAGGCCAAAATCTTTTCTTTAAAATATTAAAATGATGGACCAGAGGTAACATCTGGCTGGCTGGGACAGTGTTTGATTGGGAAATTGGACTTCATGGTAGTAGTAGACTGCACTGCGTCTGAGGTTACTTGGCCTCAGAACAGCTGTGCTCTGTGGATGGATGTCTCTCCTCACCCTTCCCTCTGCAGCTCTCCCAGCCATGACTGTGTCGGTTTATTCACCCAGTGTTTTCTCCTGGGAGGCGGGGGTGGCTGGAGTGGTTGAGCAGGCAGACTGCACAATGTGCCCTGCAGAGCGTATGCTGCATCCTCTACCACCTCACAGAGCAGATCTGCCTGGCCCCACTGTGGTGGGCACCCAAAGCACTTCTCCCCACTTTGCTGGTTTTTACCTAGCTGTGGGGTACTCCAGTGAAAGTGCTTAGTGTATCCAATGTCGTTAAGTCGTCCAGGTTTTTGTTCTTGTCCCTCCACTTGCTTTGTGCTCAGGCTAGCAGGTGCTGAGAGCTCACCATATTATTTTGCCCTGGACATCTTTTTTTTCTGGGTGGTGTCTTGTGGGCTGAAAAGCTGCTTAATCCTGCAGGTGGATGGAACAAATCTTCAGGGTTTTACTAACCAGCAAGCAGTTGACGTTTTGCGGCACACTGGACAAACGGTTCGGCTCACTTTGATCAGAAGAGGGCTTAAGCAGGAAAATCATATTCAGCCCCCAGAGGACTTCAGTGCTGCTGTTGAAAAGGACTTACTGTTCCAAACAATGGATAGTAGCACAGCCAAAGGTAATTAAAACTGGCTTTGCTTTAAAGTTGGCTTGAACATTTTTCTTCTCAATTGCAAACTGGAAATAAAATGGGCCAGATTCATTCCGGGTAGCTATTACTGATGGCAGAGCAGTTGTACATGAAGCGAGAATTTGGTCTACTATGATTTGATTAATCTTTTAGACACAGTGGTATTATTTGCTACATTTTCAAAGTGAGTGTTGAAAGCTCTGCGCTGCATTGCACTGCTGGCTGAATTGCTTCAAGACTTTGATCCTGCAAATCTTCAAATGGTAAGGAGGCAGTGAATGTTTTATTTGTGCTCAAGGGTGAGAGCTGCATTCAAGAGCAAAGAGATACCCTCCACAATAAGCAAAAGCAAGTCTCAGTTCCTTTCACTCTTGCGTATCAGTGTCACAAGCTCAAGGTATGAGAGAAGCGGCCTATATCTAGAGGTTATTAATAATCTGATAGGTCATTAACTATATACGTGTACAACATTCAGAAGCCAATGACCATTATTAATTTTGCTGCTGCTGAGATGAGATCAGTGAAGCTTACTCTTGCACTGTGCACATCTTGAAAAATATGTGCCAAATCTTGAAAGTGCATGTGTTTGAACAGAATATCTGCACAGAGGCTGGATGCACAAACAAATTTTTTTGAGCTATTTGTGTTATAGGTTGATGTCAGCAGAAGTGTATGAGAACTCATAGACTAAGGTGTAATCCCCGCCTCGCACAAGATTTTGAAAGACTCAGTAGTATGTTATCTGTATGGCATCCTCTCATTCCCACTTCTAGCAAAAATTACAGAGGAGATGCTCAGAAAGTACTGTTTCTCCAGCCTGGAGGTGTTCAATATAGATGACAGCCAGAAACATACCTAACAGAACTCTCTGGTAGGGGAGGCTTTCTACAAGTGAAGAGTCTGTCAGGTATGCAGGTCTCCAAGTCTGTAGCATTTTCGTTTTTCAGCATCAGCTTCCTGAATTGCACAAAGGAAAGAAGGGGGGGGGCTGGGAAGGTAATGAAAGAGTGCTAAAGAATGTTATATTTATATATTTTCCAGTAACTTTTCTTTCAATCATAGAGATGCAGCTACTGATAGTTGTGCTTTTTTTTTCTTGTTTCATTGAAGAATCCACCGGAGAAAGCAAAGGATTAACAGAAGACAAAATCTCTTTAAAATGTGGCATTTGTTCTGGGCCTCTCATGCCAGATTCCATTTACCAAATAAGGATCCTCTGAAGTCCATTGGAAGAGAGAGTCAGTGCCCTGAGGCATGCCTGTGAGCCTGATGAATATTACAACACATAAAATATCTGAAAAGGCTTCTTCTTCTTTTTCCAGATAACAGTGAAACAGAACAGGGATCCCCATCACTGCCATGCAGTGCCAGTGTGGTAAATACTGGAGAGGACATGAAACACCAGGAAACAGGTTCTCAACGTTTAATATTTTATTCTGTGGAAATGCACTTGGGTGTGCTTACACAAAGATCAGGTGTTTTGTGTGCCTTTCCATCTCCTGTGTGCTGTGTAGCTGAGGTACAGCTAGAAAGTGAAAGTAATCATACATGTCAGCATGTACTCTTGAGTGCTGTAAGATCATTGACTACTGTATGTGTCTGAAAATAGTTATGTCAAAGATGTCACATGAAGCAGTCTGCTTTTGCTACATGCTCAGCCCTCTTTTTAGTCTAGTTTTGTATTTTCACTCTTTTTAGTCTAGTTGTGTATTAAACTTTTTCCGTCCTCATTCCCCAACATGCCTTATCCCCAACTGCCTGCAGCTGCCCAGCTGCAGTTCCAGGACTTCTACCTCTTCTGATAAACCTCCTTTTCACAAATTCCTGAGCTTGCATTCATTTCAATCTGTCTTCTCTGATAATGTTTGAAATTCAGTCTGGTGCACTGGTATGCTCTGACTTTTCCCATATTCTTGGTAGAAGTTCTTATTTTCTAAAGAGTATTTTCCTTTCCCTCTTGAGCTGTTAGGGCACTGTGCTGTGCTGCTTTTCAGAAGTCCTATGTGATGATAAATTTTCCATATTGAGACAGCACTTGATGTGTTTTCTAACATTTTCCTGCTTCCAGAGCTAGAGGGGAACTGAAAAGCATCACCCATATGAATTCTGTAATATGTATCTTTTCATAACTCATACTTTCCATTAGCTTGGATAGCTGAAGAATTTCTTTCTAACACTTTTCCTTCAGATACTGCAGGGTCTCTGCTTTGGGGAAAGTATTGTCATGTTTGAATGCCACACAACACCTGGCTTTCTTTTTAGTAATGTTTCTGAGCAATGACTAGATTTAAAACACTGTCTGAGGCTGTTAGTCACTTTAAACTCTTACTAAAAGTCAGTGGGAGTTGGGAACTTAATCTTGTAATGAAGATTCTAGTCTTTGCCTGTAATGAGCATTCAGATCTGAAGAGTTTATTTTGATACTTACTGTAGGCACAGCACAGACCGTGGACCTTGAATATGTAGGGTCCTGTTATATCTGCTGTGTTTGCTGGCTATCGAAATACTGCTTTTTAATGTTTCCTGCCCTAGAATCTAAACAGTGTGAATGAGGGGAAAATGAGCAGGAGGAAAGCATTTCTCTGTTTTTTTCAGCCTGCAGATAAACTTTCAATGAAGTTAAGAGTTGCTGCAGTTTGCCACCTAACCTGTCATTGTATTTTTCACAGCATCATTACTTTTCTCCCCTCCTTCCCTTCCAATTTCATTGCTGCTCTTTAGCTATTAGAATTATTTCTAGTTGTATCTGTGCACGTACGTGAATCTAAAAAAAAAAAAAAAAAAAAAAAAAATAAGCTGGGACTTGTGTTCTCTCACTGCCCTCTAGGGCCTACAGTTTCAAAAAAATCTTTTACAGTGGTGCTCATAATTTTGAAAGTACAAAACCTCCAGATTCTGTTTGAAAACTTTACTTGGACACTCTCTCTAAAATGCAGGCACTGTCCAAAAGATCAGTATGCAGTATCACATATGTAAGTATTTCAGCCATCCCCCTGAATCAATCTGATCAGCCCACATAAAATGTGGTTTAACAAATGCCAGGGGCATGCATGTAACTTTTTTATTTGCTTTGTGCCCATTATCTTGTAGAGTTGCATTAAATTCACTCAACACTGAGGCTAGTTTAAATATATGTTCTTTCTTCTCAGCCGTGCACACCAAAGTTTTTGACTGAACTTCGTGTCTTTCAAAATAGAGTTTTGTGAGGGTGGGATCTAATACTATTTGGCAAGTTTTTCCTTTGATAAACCCAAGCCTGCTGAGCCAAAACATGCCAAGTTTTTAGTCATATTTAGGAGAGTTCTGGCATCATGGGAATGATTGTGTAGTCTTGCACGGTCCATATGCTTTATCAGTTATAGGAATAGACAGGACATTTTATTTTTTGTCACAGTAATCTCAGACATAACTTTCAGATTTCCAGCTAACGACCGCAGAAGCAGAAGCTACAAAAGCAAAGTGGCAGAGGATTATGGGTTCAAATTATGAAATAGTGGTAGGTAAACATTGATTACTATTATTGAATGCCCTTTGATCTGTCCACCTATTATGTTGCTTACAGATAGAAATATGTCTGTATTTTATTTGTTTCTTTATTTATAAAAATCATACATCTGCTCCTTAATCTGTTGAGATTCTTTTATTTTAAGTTTTGAATATAGATACATATATTTCTGTATTGATTTTAGCAAAATAATCAGAGGCTTCTGAGGTTTCTGTGCCTATGAATATTGTTTCACAGATTTCCTAGCTTCAAGAGGATAAATGTGTATTAGAGGAAAAATAATATTTACGGTGAACTTCAGAGCACCCTTTATTAGCCAGAATTTGAAACATCCTACCCATTCTGCATACTGAATGAATTGTTTGATGATCTAACTAATGCATAGGACATTTACCGTAGATAGAGTTGAAAAGCAGTATCTGAGTTTAGGACTTTATTGCAAAACTATATGCCAGACCTGTAGTTTCTGTGAAAGTATATATTATTAGATATATTATTGTCATTATACAGCTCCCACTTGTTCATGCTGAAGTGGTATGTGATCAAAGTTTTGGTTTTTACCTGACTGTCCCCATTACACATGACAATATTTCTGGTTTCTCACTTCTGGAATATTCACCTCATTGTATGTAAATTAAAACAGAAAGTAACAGTTACAGGTGTAAATATGTTAAAAGTAACCATTTCTTAATCTTATCGTAGGTGGCTGTAGTTAACAAATTTAGCGAAAGCAGTGGGTTAGGGATAAGCCTTGAAGCTACAGTGGGACATCATTTCATCAGGTCTATCTTACCGGAGGGGCCAGTTGGACGAAGTGGCAAGCTGTTCAGTGGAGATGAGCTGCTGGAAGTAAGAAAAAATAGTACTTTATCTTAGTCTGCATTCAGTAAGATTTTTGAGCAGTGACTTGCTTCTCACAGGTTATGACTTTGGGAATGCAGCATATTTAACTGCATACTAGCTGTCACCAGAAGTGCTTGAGCAGTCACTTCATGTGTACTTACGCATATTTATGTGAATGCATATGCTTACATACATTTCTCAGCTGATAGCTGATTTTTCAGATACAGTTCAAGGTCACCAAAAAGAATATCTAGCAAAAGCATTAAGATTTAATAGGAATATCTCTACACAGTGAAGAGACTGAACACCTGTTTTGCTTTTCTAAATAATTTTCTTAGAATTAAAATATGAATTTGGCTCACCTGAATGCCAGAGATGTGAAGTGACAGAGTATGTGGTGTTTGTAGGGTAGCGTCATGCAATTTATGAGACCATTCAGTTCAAAACTTAACTTGGTGCTGATTCTGAACACCAAATTGAGTAGAAATTAAGGGTTGACAATGTCCATCAGCATGTTGTTTGTTTTTTTTAAATCAGGTGATTAGTGAATTGGGGGTTTTTTTTAGCCATTTTAGTTAATTGTACTTCTAAACACTGTGTACTTCTAAAAACTATTCTTCTTTATTGAGGTGAATGAGATCTCTTTGCTTGGAGAAAACCACAAGGATGTGGTCAATATCTTGAAGGAACTGCCTATTAAGGTGACAATGGTGTGCTGTCGTCTGGTAGCTCCCCCCATCACTCACCCAGAAGCACTGGAGAGTCTAAGTCTATCTGAGGTTCAGCTCACAGAAAAGGTATTTTGTCTTAAAAAAAAGACTGAGAAAATGACTGTTTCCTTGAGAAAAAAAAAATAAAGTTCTTGTACAAGATTAGAAATACTTCTTAATGTTTTAGGACTTGGAACCAGGTAAATAGAAAAAGGGAAATGATGTTCATCAACTGTATTTTAAGCCACCAGAAGCTGTCAATCCTGGTAGGTCATGGGCAGAAATATTCTGGGACGCAGGTCTGTCTTACCCAAGCACTTAATTTCTGTTCTGCAGGTGGGCTGTGGAGGTATGGCAAACTGAACTGTGTGTTCTTTAGAATCTGAATATATTTAATCTGGTTTTGAACTTTGCTGTCTGAGTTTGTGTTGTGCAGCACTGTGTGTGCATTCACTGGCAGACACATTTCTGTCACTCCTAAGTGCTAGGCTCTGGGCAGCCTGATGTGCTAAACAAGTAGGAATGGCCTGCAGTAATAGTATACAAGGCAATAGCATTTATATGAAAAGAGACACAGTTAATTCTGAGTTCTGGGCAAGGCATCAAATGCAGCTTATAGTTGCTAAGCTTTTCTATGAAACCAAATGAAGGATGTATATGTGTGTGTATGTATGTGTGTGTGTTTTCTTATTGTAATATGTTCTGACTCCTGTCAGTGCTACTATGTTTAGATCAAAGCATATTTTTAGACATACCATTTAATAACAGATATTTCCAGTATATTTGAATACATGTACTAATTAAGTTTTATGAAGTTTTTAGTTTGACAGAAATTCCATTTTGTAATTATTTTTTCCAGTGAGTACTTTCATATACTTGCAGCCTCGCTATTTTGTTACAAGTATATGTGAACTCTGTGCTAGATTTGTCAGACTTGTTAACTCTGAGTACTTGCACTTTCCTTGCGTTATAGAGACATATCACTTAGTTTTTATCTTATTCTTTGTGAACAGAGTTTTGTCTCTGCAGATTCACAAACATATACATTTTATTCACTGTTTTTCTCAGGCTCACATAGAACTTGGATTCATTGGCTCTTCGGACACAGAGGGAACAGCTTTGGAAATAGCTGACGAGGGTCAGAGTATGGAAGAGGTGCAAAGCTCATCTTTGGCGATGTGGGAAACAGAAGTACAGCACATTGAGCTGGAGAAAGGGAGTATGGGACTTGGATTTAGCATATTGGACTACCAGGTAACTTCTTGTCCTGGTTTCAGGGGGATAGAGGTAATTTTCTTCTTAGTAGCTGGTACAGCATGTTTTGGATTTAGCGTGAGAACAGTGTTGATTAACACACTGATGTTTTAGTTGTTGCGAAGTTGCACTTATCCTAAGTTAAAGATTTTTCAGTTTCCCATGCTCTGCGAACAAGCGGGTGTACAAGAAGCTGGGAGGGAGCATGGCCAGGACAACTGACCCTAACTAGCCAAGGGGATATTCCATACCACAGATCATCATGCTCAGTACATAAACTGGGGGGAGTTGGCCAGTAGGGGTGGATCGCTGCTTAGGCGTCAGTCAGCAGGTGGTGAGCAATTGCACATCACTTCTTTTTTATTGTTTTGTTTTGTTTGTTTGTTTTTTAAATTTTACTTTATTATATTCCTTTTCATTATAATTATTATTTTATTATTATTGTTAGTATTACCTTTTATTTTACTTTAGTTATTAAACTGTTCTTATCTCAACCCATGAGGTTTACTTTTTTTTCAATTCTCCTCCCTGTCCCACTGGGAGTGGGGGAGTGGGCAAGTGGCTGTGTCATGCCTAGTTGCTGGCTGGGCTTACATCACAACAATTCTGTGCTCCTTTCTTTGAGTAGAGGACAAAATACTTTGTATTGTTTGGATCTCTCAATATGATCTAAACACATATTTTAAGGGTAAATGTTAATGGAAACCAAGCAATATGGTAAAGTTAAGTGGATATCACTACTGTTAGGCATCCCATTAGCTACATTACTTATTCCTCTTACTGTATTAAGGCTACAGGTTCTAATGGTGATAGTAATACTGATCCAGAAAAATAGATAATCCATAATATACAAGTGTCTTCAGAAGGCAAGTACCCCAAGGGCAATGAATGATGTAGTCAGAATATTCAGGCATTTATTTAGCCATGTATTTTGTACCTGCAGTGAGGTGCTTAGGACAAGATCCAATAAAGGACTTAGATGCTTAAAGAAGGATTTACTAAAATCCAGAACTGCAATTCTGAAATCCCTTGCTTAGCTGCTGTCTGTCCAGGACGTGCCTAAATGCCCCCATTCATTTTGTGTTTGACTTCAGAATCCCTGGGTATCTCAAGCTGTGATTCTTGGTGTGTCCTGATGAACAGCTCAGTCCCTGTCTCCTGCCTTCACTAGGTCAGGATCCCAGAAAAAATTTTACTCCTGTTTCTAGTTGCCACAGCGTTTATTTCTAATGTGACTTCAAGTAATTTCTCCCTGCAGTCAGCATAGGCTTTTGCCCAGCTGGCTGGTAGTGCTGCAGGACCCAGTCTCCTCCCAGGTCTCTGCTGGATCTTGTACCTAAGAGTATATGCATTTGCATCTGGAGGTCATTTCCAGGTGGAAATTATGCATGCAGAATATTGCACTTAAAATTAATTTGTGCCTCAGTAGTATTCTGCATTTGCACACTGATAAAGGTGAAGAGCAGTGTATTTTAATCATCTGAAAGGCACAGTACCTGTTGCATGAAACAGTGGTTACTCCTAAATGTGTTACTCATGATGCTCTGTAGTGAGACACTGTAGCTGAGCCTGAGTATTTGGAGTCCATGAAAGGACAAAGTAAAGCATATATTTGCTTCAGCCTCTTCAGAAGCATTGACACAAATGGTGGTTTGCCTATGTTGTTAGTTACTGAATTTTGTTTATGGGTGGTAATACTGAAGGGTTGTGGGAAGTACCTTAAATTGTTTTATATATTTTGCAAATGTGAGTTTGATTATATCCTACAGCTCTAGTCAGCTTTCTGAAACTTACCCTTTTTTGATGTTACAATATTTGTGATTTGTCCTATGTTCTCTCCTCTGACATGTAGTTAAAACATTTCAGTTTGTTACTGAAGTTTCTGCTTTCATCTAAGACTGTGAACAATAAGTTTACAGTGAGATTTATCTTTGTGTTTTGCTGTTTCCGTTAAATGAATGAACAGTGACTAAAGTTAAGGACAGTTAATGTTCATACTAATACATTCCTCATGTTTTATACAATGGCAGGCCTGTAGGAAAGTCTGCATTATTTGTTACCCCAGGGAAGACTATCACAAACTCTAGAGACATGATTTTTTTTAAAAAATGTGTCATGCAGTGTCATCTAAAGTGAGAGTGCAAATGCTTGTTGTTAAAATAGTGAGGAAGGTGCCAATGTTCAGGCTTAAGCACTATCTCCAGCAGTGCTAGCTGTATTTCCACTTGTAGTGTTTTATTGCTCCATGGCGTTCTTCTTACCGTATTAACTGCCAAAGTGTTACGGCTCTTTTTGGTGTCCTTCCCTCCTTCCTTCCCTCCCTCCACACTTCCCTGTCACTCTGGCTTTCAACAGTCTCCAATTCCTGTGAGTTTGGGTGCTGCCTTGATGATGTGCATCCTTTCAGATGTACATTTTGGCATGGAAACTTGTTACAGTTGCCTGCCAGTTTGTAGGTGTTTGCTTTTCACTTGCTTTTGCTATCAATAAAACTGGTACATTATTATATTTCTCGTTTTTTTCCATGCATGCACTCAAGTCAATTGCTGTGTGTTGGAAGTAATTAACAGGCAGTGATGTTCCTTGTGAATGTAATTCTATAAGGATCATGCAAGTGTGTGCACCTGTGATAATTGTTACAACAGAATCGTATGTTCCTGTTACTAGTATTTGATGCTAGCGTTTTTATAAACATCAGTGTGTTGGAGGATAGGGACTTCAAAGCAGGTTTTTTTTTAAAAGCAAATGCCACTTTGTTGTGTCTTGTTGAGTAGAGTGCTGTATTGGTATGTTCCTGTCTTGCATAAAGTGTGTAATTAAGGATGCGCAAGGACTTGCCTCTTAAAAAGTGCTTTCTCAGCTGAGCAAGATCTGGTGCCATGACGTATAAGAAAGTTATTGAAAATAAGCCCTTTGTTCCACCAGAGTGCACGTCTTAACTTTGCCCCAGTCTGCAGTGCTGTATTGGCTTTGTGTGGCAAGGTTTCGGTAGCAGGGGGGGTTACAGGGGTGGCTTCTGTGAGAAGCTGCTGGAAGCTTCCCCTGTGTCCGACAGAGCCAATACCAGCCGGCTCCAAGACGGACCCGCCGCTGGCCAAGGCTGAGCCCATCAGCGATAGTGGTAGCACCTCTGTGATAACATTTTTAAGAAGGAAAAAAAAGTTGCTGGGACAGACAGAAACGGCAGACGGAGAGAGGAGGGAGAACATATGAGAGCAACAACCCTGCAGACACCCAGGTCAGTGAAGAAGGAGGGGGAGGAGATGCTCCAGGCGCCTGAGCAGAGATTCCCCTGCAGCACGTGGTGAAGACCATGGTGAGGCAGGCTGTCCCCCTGCAGTCCATGGAGGTCCATGGTGGAGCAGATATCCACCTGCAGCCATGGAGAACCCCACACCGGAGCAGGTGGATGCCCAAAGGATGCTGTGACCCTGTGGGAAGCCTGCGCTGGAGCAGGTTCCTGGCAGGACCTGTGGATCTGTGGAGAGAGAAGCCCACGGAGCAGGTTTTCTGACAGGACTTGTGACCCCGTGGGGGACCCACGCTGGAGCAGTGTCCTCCTGAAGGACTGCACGCCATGGAAGGGACCCATGCTGGAGCAGTTGGTGAAGAACTGCAGCCCGTGGGAAGGACCCACGTTGGAGAAGTTCATGGAGGACTGTCTCCTGTGGGAGGGACCCCACGCTGGAGCAGGGGAAGAGTGTGATGAGTCCTGCCCCTGAGGAGGATGAAGCGACAGAAATAATATGTGATGAACTGACCGTAAACCCCATTCCCTATCCCCCTGCACCACTGGGGGGGCTTGGTAGAGAATCCGGGAGTGAAGTTGTGCCTGGGAAGAAGGGAGAGGTGGAGGGAAGGTGTTCTGAGATGTGGTTTTATTTCTCATTACCCTGCTCTGGTTGATTGGTAATAAATGGAGTTAATTTTCCCCAGGTTGAGTCTGTTTTGCCTGTGATGGTAATTGGTGAGTGATCTCTCCTGTCCTTATCTCGACCCACGAGCCCTTTGTAAAATTTTCTCTCCCCTGTCCAGCTGAGGAGGGCGAGTGATCGAATGGCTTTGGTGGGCACCTGGCACCCAGCCAGGGTCAACCTGCCACAACTGCCCAGCTCTATTCCCGAAATGCTGAGTATAAGGGAGGATAAGTCTGCAATGCTGTCGTTGCAGTAGGAAGTACTTTAATTTCTGGTGTGTAATTACTCATTATAATGCAAACAGAACTCTGTGTTGGAGATATATGATGGGACATCACCTAGAAAGGAGTAATAATTTTCAAATTTAAGAATTAAAAATAGGTGGAAGTCTAAATCTATGGGCAGTATGGACAGGAGGGTATGTTCCCACTGAAGGTTCATCTGGAGCAGAGCTCCAACTTTTTTAATAACCCAACTCTACTGGGTTATTAAAAGCTCCTGTATAAAAAATTAGCCTCTCAAGGCATAAAAGAGTAAATAAAATGAGGTGTTTTTCTTCCTTTTATTTAATTAGGATCCTGTTGATCCAGCAAACACCGTAATTGTGATTCGCTCATTGGTTCCTGGGGGTGTGGCCGAGCAAGATGGCAGACTTCTTCCTGGAGATCGGCTTATGTTTGTTAATGATACGAACTTGGAAAATGGCAGCCTGGAGGAAGCGGTACAAGCACTGAAAGGAGCCCCAACAGGAACAGTTAAAATAGGAGTTGCCAAACCACTGCCTGTAAGGATTTGGGAATTCGATCAGTACTTTTCATGTCATTTAAGCTGGTACATGATGATCCTGACTTCTGCATACACTCTGTGTGCATTGGGGTACAGCTGGTGGCTCAGAACACCCAGAAGCTCTTTAACAGATACGTGTATCTCCTTGCATGGAGGAGTGGCCTGTGTAGTGTATGGCTGGTGTAGTGATTGCAAGACCTAACACACCTGTCTTAGAGCTGAGAAAACAGTGAATCATCTTGCAACCAGCACAGTCTTTCAGGGCTGCAAGTTGCCAGGCATGATTTTGTACACTTTACAAGATTCTCTGAATGTGTGAGGTGGTGACATAAACTTTATGTGGTTTGCCTGGAATTTGCCTATTCCTTGCTTTGTGAGGTATAGTACATATGCAGTCTTTGTATTTAGACTGCACAGTTTGTGTTTAAACAATGGTGAGTAGTCTTCCGTTCATATACTTCAAACTGTTTATTTTAGCATAGCCATAAATAATTTTACAAGGTAGTCTGTAACAATTAGAAGAATGAAGTTGAAGGAGACCTAAGGTCGCCAAGATAGCGTATCAGTAAGGATGCTAGTGGACTAGTGTCCCTAGTGTGTTAAATTCAAATCAGTAGAATGGCATCAGTTCATACATATGAAGAAGATACCTTTCACTATATTTGTAAGCCCAAGTGCAGTCTTTGGGGTTCATTTTTGCTTTTCATGAAATGATAATCATGTAATCCTGTAACCCTTGATGCAGATACCAAATTTTCATTCTTAGTAGAACTTTGTGGAGAGGGTGGGAGGGAATGGCTGATGTTTAGGTTACTAGAAACTTTGTTTTTTATAGTAAGTGGGTATTTTTAAAACTTGCTTTGTCAAATTAGCTTTTTGTAGTGGACACTTAATAAAATGTCTTGCAAATCAACATTTTCATACTTAAGAAGATACTCTAAAAGGGAAAATATGTGGAAATGCATGGGGATTTTGTTTCTATTCCCAGCAGTTTATAAATGTTCAGCATTTGCACTTCAGTATTTCATAAATTATGCTTGCCAATTAATTAAACATTTTGAATAATCACTGGCTTCTTTGCAGTACTGGGCAAATGCACCTACCATCAAATTATGTTGGAAAAAGCTGCTGGTTTGTAGTCAGAATTATGTTTTGTCATCTTGAGGCTGTTCCACCCGGCAGATACAATCTTAAAACACAGACAGTGTATGCAGTCTTCTGCCTGCTAACAAGATTACTCTGTGGCTAGCAAGGTTGTAAAGGCCTCTGCTGTTAGGCTCTTTCCTTGGTGGCATCTCTGATGGCAGTTTTAGTATATGTTTAATAAGAGCAGAAATTTAAAATTAGTTTAGGCTAAGCTGTGGGCTCTGTGGTGTAGCTGGATAGGCCTTTTTCATTACCTGGGGATATAAAGTGAGATGTGAAGCTGAATCAATTCAGGTAAATTTGAAAAAAATAATTGTCTCTTTACCTACCCAACACTGTGACTGTGATCGAAATGAACTTTCCTGCATTTGGAATTAATTTGCCTCTGTAAACCCCCCACATCACACACTGCACACCCTGTGTCCTGGCCACTCATCCAACTCAGAGCTTCGTTCTTTCTGCAGCTTTCACCAGAGGAGGGCTATGTCTCTGCTAAGGAAGATTGCTTTTTCTACACTGCCCAGTCACTTGAGGAGGAGGGGCCAGCTGATGCAGCCCTCTTCCATGCTGAGCTGGCTCTGGTTAGTGGCCCAACTTACCAAAGATTCCTTAAGTCTTTGCATTTTGTAATGAAAGGGGTTGCTTTGTCACTGTTCATGCTTATTTTTTAGTGTTTACTGTCACCACATTACTCATCCACCATAGTTGGGATGCATCCCCACATGGTAGAAACTGGCATCTGAAGATGTTGGCTGTTTGCATGAGCTGTGAATCTGGCCTATTATATGTTAGTTGCTGGAAAAAAATGAAGCATTTTGCTGAGATTTTCAAAAGTGCATGGCTACCCACTTCTCCTTGCATGCACTGAGTATCCCTTTGAAAATCTCACCCTGTGTAGAGAAACGTTCTTGTGCTTATTTTCTAAATAAATCTCTTTGCCTAAATGTGATAATACATCACTTCTCTACCTTGAAAAGTTTCTGGAATCCTCTTTTTGCATGTAAGCCAGCCTTAGAAGGAATGCTGTCTATCTTCAAAAGCTGCCAACGCTTCCTCCTAATAGTATTCTTTAGACATCAGCATCAATCAGTGATTATGAGATTTGCAAGGTCAAAAGGTGTTCACTTGTACAAACAATGTGGCTTACCTGAGCATTCAGCGCCTTACATGGCCCAGAAGTTACCAGTAAGAGCTCAGATAAAAAAGACAAAGGAAATAGGACTCTACAACCCCTGCCCCAAACCCCCCAAACCAGAATATAAATGTATTCTGAGTGTGTCTTCTCATGGTTATTTGTACTGGTCTGGATCTGACATTGAAGTTACTTGGCCCTCGTTTTCCAGGCACATGTGTAGGGAAGCAGTTTCTACTAAATCCCAGAACTTAATTCATGAGAAAAAAACCAAAACCAAACAAAAACCTGAAATGGATCCTTCCTAGGCAAAAATCTCTGAATTACTGATTTGAGTATGTTTGCTATTTTTTCACATTTGCAAATGACAAGCTGTTTTTAATAAGTTGCATTTAAACAAGACTGCCTATTTTTTCTTCTGGAGTTTGTTACCTTGGTACAGTAGTTAGATAATAGTATTTGCCTTACTCTGTTCATTGAGAAGTATGAAGAAGCCATGTTATATATTGTAAATATCCTATAATTTAAGGTGTGTTGAAAATACAAGATTAAAACTTAAGTATTTAAAAAATTAACTTCTATTTGTGATTCATATAAAAAAATAAAAATGGTGAAAAAACAATGAAAATACATGGCAGATAATAATATGGTTAAATTGTCAACTCTGCCAGCTGCCTAATTGAAAGTGCAAAATTTGAAATTGAATGTGCAGTCACCCAGTTGAAGATAATGTTTGCAGAGTACACTCATGAGGTACTGTTTTTCATAGGTAAATCTACACTCAGATTCTACAGGTCTGTCACAGTTTTTCACAATCCTTTTTTTAGGGCATAGCTTTGGTAACACTAGTCTGCATTTTCCAGAACATGGGCTGAGAGTAAGTTACACCAAAGGAGCAGTTTGAATTAGTTGTTAAGCCTTTAGGTTTGAGACAATAAAAAATTGAATCATTGTACCCCAAAAAGGAATCAATATGTTGAATCACTGCAGGTTGTTGCTGTTGCTGTTGTGGATCTGACATAATGAATTCATAGTATGATTAACCCCAGAGGCTGAAAAACAACAGTTAGGTCTCATCTCTGCAGATGGGTACACTTGGCTGCTTCATACAAGTTTATGGTACAGTCATGGGTCTGAACTCACTGATCGTTTTTGTTAGCATACACTACTTTCTTGAGCTCTGCCAGGGGAGATGAAATTATAATCAAAGTGTAGTATGTTAAGCACCATAAATTAAATCTTTTAGGACTTAATTTTATTCTAGTATTTGAAAGTATATGAGTCTTGAAAAAAATTATATATCATGTAAGGAAAAAAAAAGGCAGAAAATACTGCCCATGTCCATGTCTGGAACTCTTTTAAAAATTTTATTTCTCATGTAAGACAGGAGAATTGTCCATATTGATCTTGTTGTCAAATGTAAAATATTTTGGAAATCATAAAATATCATGTTATAAATTTTTCTTATAAATGTATTGGAAAGCATTGCAGTTTCTGGAAGATTATTTTTTGTACGTTTTAAAAACAGCTGAACCTGTGAAGCTGGGTGGAGGGAACATTCCTGACAGGTGGCACTAAATGAAGCTCATTTTTCTTAAGTGCTAATTCTTGTGGAGTAAAATTAAAAAAAAAAAAGCCCTACAGAAATAAAAATATTGATGCCATGGAGTACAGCAGAATTCCCCCAACACCTCGTACTTCTATTAACAGGCATGAGTCTGCCTCAGCCCTGCAACTCATTCCGTTTGAGACCCTCACTTTACTTCAGATATTCTTTGCAAACTCTGAAGGTTTAGTAACATGAATTGTAACTGGAAGCAGAAATTTTTCCTACTATGCTGTGCAAAGGTAACTTCAATATAAAACGTGGAGGGAAAAAAAAAGGAGGAATGTGTCACGTCAGTATGTAGCAGCTGAGTTGCATGCGTTTGGGGCTTATGTGGTGTGCAGGTTAACAGCCTGGCTGATTGAATTGCTTTTGTTGTTAGGTGGACTCCAGCGAGGCAGATCTAGCGGATGAGTCCACCTTTGAATCGCAGTATTCTCTAGAGAATGACGTCTTCGAGGCTTCAGTGATAGCTCTGCATGGCAGTGCCTGTAGCGGTGAGCTGAACTACAGCTTCTCTCTTCCATTGTCAACTCCCAAGGTAAAAAGGAGGATGGTTTTATTGATGACAAACTTTGATTGTAAGTGTGAAGAGGCTGTATTATTAGATATAAATATTTTATGGCATCCTGGTTCAAACTGCAGTATTTATTACCAGATTAAAGTGCAGTTTTATTTAGGGTAGTGCTGGTGTCTTTCAGATGCCTGTGTTGAAGAGAGAGGCAGCTAGAAGTTTGAAAGCTTGGATTTGTGTTTTATATAGCCAGATAAAGTATGGTGAGATGTTTGTAGTATTAAA
The DNA here is from genome assembly GCF_000737465.1 of Haliaeetus leucocephalus. Lineage (NCBI taxonomy): Eukaryota > Metazoa > Chordata > Aves > Accipitriformes > Accipitridae > Haliaeetus > Haliaeetus leucocephalus. The sequence continues at coordinate 1,689,506 of NW_010972590.1, forward strand.
ATTGTGGTGAGCAGTCTGCTACAAAACTTAATTCAGAGCATAGTAAAGAGTGGTAACACAAAATAACTGCATTATTCTACAATATTTTTGGTGTGAAAAGCAAGAGTAAGTTATCTTTGCTTTTATGCTTCATAGTTATTATGTTTGCTAATTAATTTACTGTGTTCTTGAATGAAATGTTCATAATGATACCATAATTAAAAGTAATTCTGTATATATCAAACCTCTGATTGCTAGTAATTTCTATTTAAAGTCAGTAAACTGAGATAAGTTCCTTAAGAGTACTACAAAGATCAGTATCTTTTTTCTTGCTGGTCACATACCTATAATGACTTGATTCTTTGTATCAGAGTTGGTGTTTTGTTTCTCTCCATGGTTTTTCATGCTCTTTTTTTGTGGCAATCTATGGATTTATTTTTCTAATCCAGAGTCTTCCAAGTCATTTCTCCTAGCAGTCTTCTTTGAAAGCAAAATTGTAGGGATTTCTCCCAGGTTTGCAGTCTGTGGTCTTGAATAGAGTAGCTGCTGCTTTTTGCTCCACACCTGAGCTGCAGTAACTACCTTTATCTCTTGTGGAATATGTTCAGCCCTGGTTGGAAAGCTAAATTCATCTTCTAATGGTTTCTCCTAATCCACAGAAGAGCACATCTCTGCTGTGCCAGTGGGACAGATTGCATTGTTTAACTCTGTAATTGTTACTTAAACGGATTATGCATTTTGCATGCTGAGAAGCATTTTATGAGATGGAGGCTGGATTTACATTATATATCAAGTTGAAGCTCTAGAAAGTCATAAGTTATTTTCAGCATTGACTTAAAGATGGCTTTAGTTTGCATGTTTTTTTAAAGATTATGGTCCTGACTTTTCAGTGTTCCTCTTTGTGCACCAGTATGAAGTGAGTAAATTCTCATCAAGTAACATTCTATACTCTGCAGTTATGAGTGACTTCACAAAGTAAACATAGCGAGAAAATCTGTTCATAAAAGAAGACATTTGAAACGTGAGATGCAGTAAAAATGAAAAAAAATGCTATTCGATGCTGTGAGGAATGCAGAGGTATTTCAGCTATTTCTGGCTGCAGGGCAGTTGACAGGTTCTGAATGCCTTTGGTGTCACTTTTAAAAATATGTGATGAAAAAAAAATACTTCAAGTAATGCAGATGCTGTAATGAGGCCACATGTTGCTGTGGTTACAAATTCCTGAAATCGTGCTTGTTGTCAAAAATTACAGCATTGCTTTTCTTTAAGTAAAAAAAAAAAAAAGGCATATGCTGCAACTCTAATATGTATATATGACATATGGAATAAATGTTGAGTACAGTCTGGGTCTTGTTTTCACTATTTGGAAATGGATACAAAACAGACTTAAAAGTAGATGTCCCAGCTGTCTTTGAAACCTTATGAAATAATTTAAATAGATTATAGTCCTGGTGTTCTGTTCTTCAAAAGGTAGGAAATGATTTCATTGATTACATCATGCAGACTAGTTGTATTTAGGCTTTTCTCAATTATCTTCTCAGATGTTCCTTAAACCACTTACTTACAGGTGAACCTTTTCTGATGATTGCTTGGGGACGGAGCAAGCACGTATGTGCTTCATGAAAGATGAGAAAAACTAATTCTAAGGCCCTTGACACAAAATGTTGCAAAATATCCCAAAATCCTGGGAAAACACGTTTTCCCCACCTTTTGGAAAAGAAATAGAAGAATTAATAGGACCAGTGGGTAACAACTAAGACAGATAGAGGTAGACGTTCTTGTGACTACATTTACTACATTTCAGAGAAAAATTCTTAATACTGATACAATCCTCTAAGTCCAACCTTTAAGTCCTTGATATATCTTTCTAATATCTAATAGCCTACATGTTTTAAAAATTACTTATTTTGAAAGCTCAGCTAGAGAGTATTTCAAGATTTTTTTTTCAGAAGGTTGTGATTCTTGCAATACATTAAAATATTTGAAATGCAGGACCTTGGAATCTTGAAAGTCTAAACAAATTTTGTGTAGAGAACTTAATCCTAGTACTGCAGCCATAATTGATATACTTGCAATAAGTACTAACTGCTAATTTTCTGTAACTGCATGATTATTGTCACACTTCAAAACCTCTATGTTCATTTTTTGCTGAGATTTGACCGAGTTTTTACATTTCCCTCTATGTGTGGAAGGGATGTCTAAAGATGTCTAAATAGGTTTCTGTTCAGTTAAATGGATTATTAGATTACATTCTTCCTGTCTGAACTGCTTGAAATTGCTCCTTTCTTGCTAACGTGTTTTGAAAGTAAAGACTTTAGTCTTGCAAAGTTCTTCCACCTAAGACAATTCGATGCTTTAATTTTAATAAGTTGCTGGAGTTATGTCTAGTTTGAGAATCTGTGAGTGGATGTTACTTTGCTGAAGTTAGCAGAGAGTTACTGATGAGTAAGTACCAAATTAGAATTTGGCCTTCAGCAGTAACTTACTGATTTCTGTTATTTTAAAACAGAAGAAATTGTCTGGGGAACCAAGTAAATTTTATAGTAAAATGGCTGTAGGGATCTACTGAAGACACTGATGTTACAACAAATATGTTTAAGTTCTGGGAGATTAGTTTCTGTTTAATATTTTAGCATGAAATGTACTATTAAATTCTATTACAAAAGAATGTTGATTGTTCATTGTCTTCTGTGTTTAACAGTCTGTTGGAGAGGAATGTTCAAATGCTGCAGCTGATTTCTCTGTATCTGACAAGAATCTGTACAGCATGGATCTGAATCAGAGAGTGAGAGAGCAAAAGTCCATAGTGGGCAGTAGCCTGGAAACTGCAACTGGTTTTGCTAAAAAGGATCTTCTGCCTCTGGCTGTTTCGGATATCAACCAAAATGAAAGTGAAAACACAGCAACATGGACTGCAACTCAGACAACAGCAGAAATTGCACAATGTACAAGCCTTGCTACTGCAATGCAGCTTGATCCCACTGGACAAGTAAAGATTTTTTTTTAAATAGTAATTGAAAAAAACCTATGGAAAGGCCATATTACACCATAGAATCTCCTACAGAAATAGACACTGGCCAACAGCTGTGTATGGTTCTTTCATTATAAATTTCTGTCAGATATGGTAGTTCACATCAAAACTTAGGGATTTAGATCTATCCAAAATGGAGATAATTTATGGCATTAAGATAGTCATCTACCAGAGACTAGCGATACAGGGGTATGTAAGTCTTCTCATACCTCACAGCAGTAGACACTGCTGGGCCACAGTGTACCCATTGGGCAGGCCAGGAGGCTCTTCTTATACCCTATTAATCTCTGCAGAGACATGGGCCCAAGGAGGAGGTGCACAGCTGGAAACCAGGCTTTTCCTAAGCCAAGGGGTAGTGGTGTGAAAGTCTTGCATCCTGGTGTTCACACAAGCCTGCACAGTTGCAGACCAGACAAACTGGTCTGTGATGCCACAGTGTGCAAACATAATATTCCTTTATATGTCAGTCTCTGTGATGTGTTACTTTTTTCTTACATTCAGTGGTTTGTTAAGAAATTCTTAAAAAGAGCTGCAATTTCTTACAAGACTTGTTACTTTAGCACTGGCAGATTGTTAGACATGTGGTGAATGAGTCTGAGAGCCCTTGAGCTCATCCCTCTACTTTTAGGAGTGTAACTGATGTCTCTAAATTAAAAGCATACGTTGTGGTAGATTTGCTATATTACCTGAATGAAAACAGAAACCTTATGTATGTCAGTTTGATCTTTGATGGACTGACTTTTCCAATGTCAGTATAAGGAATTTGTAAAAATTATGCATCTAGATTTTGTATAAGGTGAGTTGAGGTCAGTATGTCCAGTCGTATTTTTATCTTGGTATTCTGAACTGATGTTATTTTCCCTTGTGTTAGGATCAAGTGCTTTTAATGGAAAAGAGATGCCCAGTATCTGTAGAGGGAAGTTCCACAACCCCAAATTCAGTCAAAAACATGTATGAGAAGACTATCACTATTGCAAAAGGCAATTCAAGTCTAGGTAAGGTAGCTAACATTTTTTGTAACCTGTTCAGGAACATGGCTTTCTGTTTTTCCCATACGTTTCTTGTTTTATTAGTAAAGACTAAACATTTTCCTTTTAGTGGGGAAAGCGTAACAGGATATTCATTCTTTGCTGCTCTTGCCCTGTTTGGCTATGATGGCAGTAGATGCATTTGCTGTCACTGTGAACACAAAAGTAAACTGTACAGTCTCACTGAGAATTTTTTTGTCCTGTAAAGGAGTTTAGTAATTCCTAAATGTTAACAGAACAATTCTAATACATTGTTTTTTAATGTCTATACATTTATATAATATAGCGTAAAAATGAGATATGGCCAAGGAATGCTGTAGAAGAACACTTTAGTCAAAAAGCTGCAGACTAGACTTTCAAATGTATGTAAACACAAAATGATCTTGCTTTCTGAGAATGGTCAAAAGGGTCTAAACAAGCTATTCACTTCCTTGCTACATATTTGTGCTTGTATCTTAAGTGCCTCAGTACTTCTGAAAATCAGATCATTGATACATTTAATAGGTAGTATTTTTAGCTCAATGATACTATAATTTTGTAGAGAATTTCAGGGTTTTAAATATCTGCAGTCCGCAACTTCCTGAGCATACTGACTGGAGGCACATTTTGGAGTGCAGAGGCACAACAGATGGAAGCATTTTTCAGCGTCCTTTCCTGGTCTCTGGTGTGGGCCTGGGCAGTGTGAGGGGGAGCACAGGGATAGCATCCTCCCAGGCCAGTTCCCAGAGCCAGTGCAAGGGAGACTTTGTGGTAGGAAGCAGTGGTGCTGTCCTCCTATTCAAAGCTGGTGTGTTCATTTGCTTTGATTAAGGTTCCTGGTACCGTTTCTTCTGGCCAACTGCACGTTCTTCAAGACTCTCTGGTGTTGGTAGGGCAGGCGTTTGTGTAGGCACCGGCAGTTTGCAATAAGTCCACAAATGCTTTAAGATGGGTTGTCCACAGAAAACACCCTGGAAGTGGCCTGTGGGCCCTTTGTTCATAAAGAGCCACCACTTAGGACTCCCTTGCTGTGCAGAGGCAGGTGGGGTGCTCTGGTGCTGTAATTCCATGGGTGCTTCTGCCTGGAATAAACTGCGCTCTGATGGCTGGATGCTCAGTCTGCCTCATATCACCTTCTCCTTTGTGATACAGCCAGCCTCCAAAGTGGACTGGGAATTGACCTGGTTTAAAATCAGCCTCCCCAAAATATAAAGCTGTAGGCAAGGCTGCTGTGGGTATAAGTTTTGACTTTCATTGGTGTGAGGTGCTTGCGTAACTACTGCCTTCACTAACCTCATTGCCAGGATGAATAAAGTGCAGGTCACAGTGCAGTTTCAGGCATTTGGATTTTGTTAAAGAAGTTTTGTTTGCAGTATCCTCCTAACTCAATAGAGTTGTGTTTTGGATGTATGTCTATGAGTATTTTAAGTGCAGTGAACGTACAAAGCAAATTTCATGTCAAGCGTAATATAGCGTAAAAATACAAACTGGGGGCAGGGTACACATTGGCAGACATTACATGCATGAAAATTAAGACTGGCCTCTCATACACATAGTATGAATGTGAATAATGCTTTCTGCTGGCTTTTAACTGTAGTCTTTTTCTTCCAGGCTGTGTGTGCTCTGGCCTGGGAAGCTGCCTGGGCACAGTGACCAATTTACACACATGGCTGCACTGCTTTTAACTTTCATTTTTACAAAAGGAGCTAAATCAAGAGCTGTGAATGATGTTGAAAGCTGCAGCTGCATCAATTATTTCAGTTGAGAACTGGTACTTTTTTTTTCTTTTTAAATGGGGTCACCCATAGCTTGCAACAGCTCTTCAGATCCAGCCAGAGCTGGAGCTCTAACCTTTTGATTGTGATTTTTAAAAGGTAAGAAGACAGAGCACCCACATGCAAGACCTGAAATGCCATTGTCTTGTGTGATTCATTTGGCAACTTGACAGTGGCATTTGCATTTTTAACCTGAAACTGTAGCTGTCCAAAGTGTGACATCAGCCTTGCAGATCTGTTGTGATGAGGATGTCAGCATAGAAACCAGGGGTGATGTTTTTCTAAAGTGCTATTACACTAGCCTCAGTAATACTGTTGGTTGTTACTGGCTTAACCAAGCAGCAAAGTTAGGTTCAGAATTTCAGACCACATTTCAGCTGTTTGCCTGGCAGTTTGCTTTTCTGTGCATACTGCCTGTATTCTGGTGGAGACCACTTTGTTGCAGAGTTGTGTTTACATTTGGATCCAGCTGAGTAACCTGTGTGAGCAGATCTGCCAAGAGGTGGTTGTTGGAAGGAGTATGTGAGTGTAAACACCAGAGGACAGCACCTGTAAATGCTGTCTGTGATGTGCTCAACATTATAATGTTACTAATTGGAGGGATAGGTGACAAGATCTCCAGTCAGTGGTAACACCATATTCTTTCATCAGTTTACTATCAAGTGCCATCATGAAGATGGGTTTTGCAGTTTTTCCAAAAGATAAACCTTGACTTCTCCATACCAAAGTAGAGAGGTACATGTATTCCTGTGTCTAAGAAGCTTATTGGGCAGTTCCTTGCTAGTCAGGGCCACCTTCTCATACTTAGACAGCTATGTTAATCTCAGCTACAAGTAGGTGTGAGGAGCCAACACTGTGAAGAGATTTTTATTTTCTGGAAGGAGTCGAAAAAGCACAAATGAATATCCAGATTCATGTTGTTCTTTAAATGGTTACAGTATTTTATGTTTTTTCTCTGACACAGATATATAGGCAGATGTTTGTAAGGTTGGCTGAATCTGGGTAGCCTGGGTCTTACAGCTACCTTCTAAACTCTGTTCAGCCAGTCTGTCTCCCAGGGTCTAAGGTCACAGGGTAAAGTGTTCAGTCTCATTCTGTAGCCACGTTTGTGTATAAATGGTCAGAATTTTTTCATAGTCACTATCTTTGGAGGTTTTGCTCTGGGTAGCTGTCATCTTCCTTCCGCTCACAGTCTGGACAATAAGGTAAGGTCTTGTAGACACACAACTGCACTCCCACTGCTTGCTAGCCTGGTGCTTACATGCAAAACCAGGAGAACACATAGTGGGGTAGTCACTGCTTCCTTCTCCAATAGGTATTCCTCCATAAGGCACTCTTACTTCAGTGGCTTCATCTTGTTAGTAAAGGAAAGCTTCCATGTTAGTGCACAAAAAAAGAATAAAAATGAGTTTGGCAGTATTAAGGTAGTGGAAGTCCACTGGGTGGACTGGTGGGTGGGAGGAGTGGGAAGAGCATCTCTGTCTCATTTACCGTTACTGAAAAGAAAGTAGAGTTAAATGGTGTGTATAAACATTGAGAAGTAGTGTCCTGCTGTGCCACAGGTGGGATTGTGGTGTAACTCATGTGGTGTCCTGTATCTGTCAGTAGTGTGCAGGCTCTTGCAGAAGTCAGGATGCTATTCTGGGCCTAAGTAATGGCCCACCTAGGAGAGCAGGAAGGCAGCCACTATCTCAGTGGGATCTGATTCAGGCTTTCTGTTGAAAATAAGTGTGTGGTTGTATTGGCCCTGTGCTCCTAATTAACTGTTTAATCATTTCACCTCCTTTCCAGAGAGAACCGTCATAAACTAAACTGAAATGTGATGTATAAACTCAGTGAACTATGGTGGTAAATTTGACTGTTTTAGAAGCGATTTCATTACTTTTTTGGTGTATTTTCTGCTTAAATTTTCCACTGTCTTTTTATGTTGAGCCTGGTATGTGAAATGACACAAGGTAAAGATACTGTGATTGTGATTTGTAACTGCTGTCTCCTATTGGAAAGAAGGAAATGCAAGGGAGAATAAAAGCAATGTTTTTATAGGCTTGCTGACATTGGCAGGTCAGCTGACTGGCTTTTACCTTCCCTGCCTGAGGTCACATTTCTTTTTCTTGGCACTCAGAGTTGGGGCTCAAAGATGTTATTAACTGTTTAATGTGTTTTTCACCATAGGGATGACAGTAAGTTCCAATAAAGATGGCTCAGGAATGATTGTCCGCAGCATCATTCATGGAGGCTCCATAAGTCGTGATGGACGGATTGGTGTAGGGGACTGCATCCTGTCCATTAATGAAGAGTCAACCACTAACTTAACCAATGCACAAGCCCGGGCTATGCTAAGGAGGCATTCACTCATCGGACCAGATATAAAGTAGGTAAAGCTAAATGATGAACTGTGGTAGGAAAAGGCTAACTGTCAAAGTTTGGGTATTTATGCAAGTATTCTAAAGGAAAATTTTGTTTGTTTTCACAACATGAATTTACCTTTAAGTTACAGCTTCAGATGGATAATTCACCTTCAGATTACAGCTTCATGGGTTTGAAGGATAAAATCACTTGTGTGAGAGGCTTAGGATATTCTTAGAAAAGTTAATACTGTCATTAGTAATCATCATCATTACTGCCCTGTCTGGTTTTATTGAAGGAATAGGATTAGTCGGAGTTTTGCATTCATAGTGTGACTCTTCTAAAGAAAGTAAGGATTTGCTCAAGGTGTTTGTGTTTCTCAAAGGTGGACTGTCCTGGCCATTGCACAAGTGGTTTCATTTGATGGAGATCTTTGTAGAGGATTTTGGTTTTGACTGCTAGACAGAAAGTATGGCACATGATGTTAATGCAGAAAAGTAATAGTTAAAACATTTTCAATGTATCTGTGACAAACAGCAGAAACAGTCTGTTTTGTGAAATCACTTCCAAGTTTTTATTAGTACGTACAAAGGAGCTGTTGTTGCAGTGCATAAATACCTGCTCTTGGGAGTACTACATTAAACTTGCAGTAATTAATACAAGTTTTGAAAAATTGGCTTGGTTGATGAGGAGGTTTCTTCTCAAGTTCACGCAATTTACAGAATTTTAACTTTCCCTTAAAGTACAATTCTTTCTAGTCGTCGTGGTTGTGGAGTTAACTTTGCCCACATGCACCATCGAGAAGTGAGGCTGTTCCTGAACTTGTGGAAGGTGCTCTAGACACTTCTAGTAGCTATTTTTCTCAAACGCATGGTAACATGGTTTGGGTCAGATCTGCAAATGGGATTAATGGAACTGTTGGTAATAGAAGCCTCTACTTATTTAAGAGGATGGCCTTGAAAGGGATCAGTTCAGCCTCAGTGAGGCTGCAGCTAACTGTGTGGTTTCTGTCAGTTCAAAATGGACTGCAGGGCACTCCTTTCTTTGCCAGAAGTATTCTAGCTTTGAAGAGACTTGGCATTTCGGGAACAGGTAGGCAAAGTATCTTCACTGTGGGTGGTAAGTGTAATTGTCTGCCCCATAGCTGTCATGCGTTTAGGATTATGATTTAAAGCAAGCTTGTTTAAAAAATAAGATATCCTTATATAATGAATTACATTATTGTCAGTGCTGTCATGAATGTGAGTCAGTGTTGATAAAATGTGACGCTGATTATTATTGTAGGCTTTCAAACTGTATTGTAATTCCGACTGCCACGACTGAAATCAGTTGGTATGTGTGCATGCATGTGTGTGTATGTCTGCTTAGATACACAAATACTACAGCACCATTCTTCTGTGAGGAGTCTTTTATTAGTGCCATAGTTATGTGATCAAACACACGTGTGTACATTATTTATCCTTATCCTTTTATAGCTGCTGCATTTTACTCTGTGTGACTATAAGTTTTGTTTTGTAGTCTTAGTCTCTTGCAGATATGTTGGAAATATAAAAATCTTGTCTTAGACGTGAATATTCAGACTTTCAAGAGGAAAGTGCATCCCCTTTCTGAAAGATCTCATAGAAAAGGGGTAGTTGCTGTTCATATTTTTACTTAGGATTTTTGTCTTTCATTTTATGTTTATGTTCTTTGGTGCACTCTCATGATAAGGGTTTGAAGTGAAGCCGGCTTCTGCACTTCAAAGAACTGAAAGACCAAATCCTTTGGTAGCTTCTAAAGGACTCTTGCAAGAATAAGGACAATATTTTTGAGCCTACATAGTTTTGATACAAGACTATTGAGCGTAATTAAACTTTTCTGTAATTTGTACTTTCAGGAGCAGTACAGGATCCCAGAAAAATATTATGATACAAACATGTGGGTAATGTCCCAAATCAGAAATTTGGAGATATGGAGCATTATCTTATGGTAGTTCTTCCTGTTTGCTGAGAGGGATACACAGCTATATAGATGTCATTTCAGAGCTAATGTGGTGCACCACCATGCAGGATTTGTGATTTAAGGGCCAACATTTCAAATAAGCAAGTTGAATCTCTTTGGTGTCTTCCTTGGGAAACAAGGGTGCACAAGCACTCAGGTGTGGCCGTCTAGATTTCATTCCTCTTTATCCATACAGAGCTGCAAAGTTGGCACATTAACTTTTAAACTGAGATTTTCTGGGTAGCAGGGTGCCCCTACAAAGTGATTAAGCAGAAATATTTTAATTTCAAAGCTGTATTTCAGTGGCGAACATTATTTGCTGAGAAAACATAAAGCTGTTCTTACTTGCCACATAAAGGCTTTATTTTGTTTTATTAAAGGAAATTTTATTTTGAATAGTTCAAGAACCAGCAGTCTGAGTTTCAGACTTAGGTATTTAATGCTTTTCTTCTCTGTGAGTGGAAAACCAGATGCGTGGCCTTACCAGAATGTGTTCTGTTTCACTTCTCACTCCACCTTGCCAGGAGCTCTTATATTTCTGTAGTAATAGCCAGGGTTTTGTGCTCAGCAGCAGCTGCTTGTAACATCTGTCAGATAATTACAAAGCTGAATCAGAATTCACCTGTCTAAAGTGTGGGGATGAATTCCTGATCAAGAAATAAAAGATAGATTGCAATTCCATTTTCCATGCTTGTTAATGATCACTGCTATAGACAATAATAAAGAGCACATTCTTTCTGGGGGAGTTGTAGATGAAGTGGAGGTGGAATGGGAGAAAAAAAGAAAAGAAAATATAAAGAAGAAGTTAAAAAAAAAAGCAGGTCATAGTTTTAACTACATAAGTATGCCTCTCACATTCAGCATGAGACATTGACATTTGTTAACGCTATTGTAAAAAGATGCTGCATCGTATGCTTCACATTCTAGATCTTCTCCAGCACCTGCTGATGATCAGGCCCTCTGTTATGTGTGAGTATTGGCGATTCAGAAACTCATTATGGCTCTATGTTGCAACTTGTCTGTAAAATCATTCCATGCTTTTATGACATCCATAGTAATGTCAGGGATATATCCAGATATAGGTACATATTCTCTCTCTCTTTGTGTGTGTGTGTGCGCGTGCATGCGCATGCAGCTGCACATGTGGATGTGTATATATATATTTTTTAAAAAAGCTGTGAGAGAGTGTGTGTGTGTGTGTATATGTATATGTATGTGTATATATAAAAAAAAAGGCTTTAAACTTGAAGATTGGAGCATGCTTCCTAAGACTGGAATGAAAACACCTGTATTCTAAAAAAAATATTGGTAATATTTTTAAATTTCATCTCTGATGGCCACCCCAGACATGTTCAGAGCACATGTGCGTGTGCGCGTGTGTGTATGTGTGTTTACAGGCTTCACTGCTCAAATTGGCATGAGTACAATGTACTGATATCTGGATTAATCTCAGTGTCATATTTTCTGTGGCACTTATATTTTACTTCCTTCATGTACAAAAAGGTTCAAATTAGACCTTATGTGTTAATGACAGTAATTTGTCCTGAACATTTTCCATACTTTGTTATTTGGTTTGTTGGTGTTTCAAGGTTTTGTGTGGCTGTTCAGTCAAGCATGTGATAAATGTTCCTCTGTACTGCATGCGGTGTTGTGTTTACAAGATATTTTCATATGTGCACCCTTTGGTGTTTCCATTGTCACTGCTTTCATTGCTAGTACATATCTCTGGGGGGAGAAGGGTGGCTGTAGCTCTCAAGAAAGGAAACCAGAACATACTCTTCTTCAAGCTGTACAGCTATGAAAGAGAGGAATTGATTAAACCCTGCATATACTTTCCCTTGAAATTGTTGAACTTTAACTTCTCTTGCAGATAAGAAATGCAATACAAGAGTAGAGCAGTCATTTACTTGTTTCCTGTCTTCTGTGTCTTCATCCCTATTTCCTGGCACTTGTTTCTCTTACTCTCTTCCCTGTGACCATATTAAGACAATTATCAGTCCCTTTTGCAGATAAACTATTCAGGTGCCTGGGTGGATTTTTATTTCCAGTTTACAGCACAAGGGTCAACAGAGTGACCAGAGGAGCCCAACACACTTCTTGTTCTGGGCCCCTCATCATCTCAGTCACACACAGAGCTGTTCAGGATGATGCTGGATGTCTTCAGACCTCACTGTGACCTCCAAGAAATTAGCTACAGTAGCAATCCAGAAAGTGATGGATTTGGTAACTGTGGGGTGTCTGCCCAGGAAGTACAAAACAGGGAAAAAATTCTTGGCAGATATTAAGTCCAAGATCTTTAGTACAATCTGACCTTGCCGTGTGTCAGAAGGCAGGAGCAGGACAGACAGCCACTTAGCAAAGATGACTTTCTGATATACATATTTCCTAAAACTCTTAATTCACAGCAGAGCTAGATTTTTTGTAAAACTTTTCAATAATAAGATGCAGAGGAGAGAGAGGAGGAAGAAAGCCACATCAGTAATACAGCTTAGCTAATAAGAGCAACTAGGGAAACCTTTGCAGTTAACTGAACTTTGGAAATGATGAGCAACAAACAAAGGTGAACTCCTACACAGAATACACCTTTTCATGCATTTGATCAATGTAATTTAGTTTTCTTTTCTCTGGTATTTTTTGCAAAATGCAAGTAAGTGTTCTGGTTTGTATTTATGAAGTAGCTGAAGCATTATTAAAGTTTAGTTGTAGATAAGAATGAACAGTTAAAGACATACTGAATGTTCCTTTGAGTGCTTAAAATTAGGCAATTAGAACTGTAGTTAAGCACTAGAATAGAAATAATGTAATTTTCCAAAGAGCTAAAATGTAACTGCTCCCAGTGATACTATCTAAATTTGACTCCATCTGTGGAGATCAATTAGGTAATTCAGTTGCTCAATTTTAGATGCATTTTTAAAAATGGTGGGTTGAACCTCTTTTCTTCTCAGTTCCTGTGCTGTACACAGAAAGGGAAGCTTACCTACTTAAGAGAGCTTTTGGGAGGTGTTTGTGGGTAGCATATAAGGCTGTTTGAGAGCACTCTTTGAGCTGTACCTTTTGAATGTCCCAGCACAATGTCAGTTACTCATTCATATAATGAAAAACAACAGAGTATACCAGAAGTTGGGGTGTATGTGGTTTGTCTCCCCCTTATCTGATCTCAACGCTGAATGTGGCACAAAAGTATGAGGTAAGGACTACTACTACCCATGGACCTTGGGACCCTGCAAAGTTGTTAGCCATGTACTCCTTGTGCAAAAGGACTGGACAAGAGTTGAAGGATGCTGGACACTCCATCAGTGATCACAGTTAACTGTCTAGATCCAGGCTGAATCTGGGCATATCTGTTCCCTTTTTAGGAGCCAGCCATTCTCCTTTCAATTCTTTGAATAATAGCTTCCAGATGCAATTTAGCATAAAGGAGATTGTCCAAGCCTTCTAGCCAGCATAAGTTTTTCTTGCAATTCTGGTTTCCTTACTGCAGCTGTCTTTCAAGGGAAAATACATTGTTTCCTACTTATTTTTGTAGGGTGAAAATTGATGAATTTGATTGGGATAAAACTGATGAATGTAACTGGATGAATGATACATTTTCTTTCATTGAAATGCAGCTTGCACATCTCATAGCTTTTGTAGAGGCAAGGTAATAGTATGGGCTTACTCCATGGTGTTTCTGCAGCAGCGTTTGCCCTGTGAGAGTTTTGTGACCATAATACTAGCACTTCGCTATGGTTCAGTGCATTTGGAGTTAGAGGTGGCTGAGAAGTAGTAGTGATTATTTTCAAAAACTCTTTTCCCTCTTGCTAATCTCTGTTTCACTGCTAGGGCTTTGCAGAATAACTGCTGCATGTCTTGCTTGTTTCCAGTGCTGAAATGCCTTCAGGAAGACAGATGAAAGTCAGTGACCTTCTGCTGAGTGTTTTTTCCCTAGTGTATGTTAACTCCCCAGCACTTCAAAATGAAAACACTTTGTGTCAAGCACGTGACACTTGTTGTTTGAAAAAGGCCAAAGGAGAAGAGAAAGGAGATTTAAGGAAGAGAAAAAGCTGGTGATAATATAGATAATTTAGAAATTTCTGTTAAAAGAACTGGAGAGTTCCTCCTGTTCAGCACCCTAGCCACCTCCTTAACGACCATTTTCTGGACTTTTCTAGATATGGTAGATGTGAGAGGAGCTAGGGAACACGCTTGGCACAAAGAAGACAAATAAAGATGGTCCTTCTGATAATATTGGTAGAGCGGTTTGGACAGACAGCATTAGTCATAAAAGTTTTTTTGCTCTGCCTTCTGCTGCTTTGTCTATTCAGCAGAAAACCAATGAGAGGGGGAATCAGTGGCAGATGGGGAGTGACAGACAGAAGAGGACTCCAAGTAAGTGAGAGACTTAGAGCTGAAGGAGTCTCTCCTCAGCAGCTTACACGTCCTTGTGAAGTGCTCAAGATTATTTTTTTTTCCGCTGTCTGTTCTGTGGGGAAATAAATTCATATTTCGTTTAACCATGTGATGGATTGGAGGACAGCCATTTTTTGTGTGTTCTTTTTCCATCAGCCTTACTTCTTGGCAGACTTGGATCTGTTAGCTGCTTATTGAACAACTAAAGGTTTTTAAGAAGACAAAGCATCGTTAAAGGAGGGCCATCTAAATAGCCCTGTTTAGATCATAGTGTCCTGTTGCCTGTGGAGGGAGGTTTTTTAAGAAATATTCTTCATGCCTTAATCCTTTTTCCATCTCTTTGTTTCCCCCTTCCCGTCTATTGGGCCATTTATGTTTCTGGCATTCAAACATGATTGGGTTACACCAGGGCTTCAGGAGTCTGCATGTCATTTGGCTGGTGAAACATGACTGTCCGACTGTCTGAAGCTGGCTGGAAGTGCATGAAGGAATGGAGGAAGGAGTTGAGCAGGGGATTGATCCCTGCGACATAGGTGATATGCTATAGCACATTTGTACATCTGAACCCAT
This sequence comes from Haliaeetus leucocephalus, assembly GCF_000737465.1. Classification (NCBI taxonomy): domain Eukaryota; kingdom Metazoa; phylum Chordata; class Aves; order Accipitriformes; family Accipitridae; genus Haliaeetus; species Haliaeetus leucocephalus. The sequence continues at coordinate 1,704,583 of NW_010972590.1, forward strand.
GCATTATTTTTCACCAAGAGCATAGAAACCTAAAATAGATACAAAACTGACAAGGAAAGCAGACCACCTCCTGCAGGCCAACTTCCAGAAGCATTTTCAGCCAGCATTTAGGATGGTAATGGTGGTTCACACCTCACAGATCCTTCAGTGTTTGTCTTTGCACGAGGAATCTCTGTTTTGACTGAAGCTAGATTGTCTCTATTACACACTTGTTGCTGTTCAAGCACCATTTACTTGAAATGGAGTGGCCAGCCCTCAGAACATCATGTGCTGTTCAGCTACCTAGTTTGACCATAAATGCACATTTGTTGCAAGGTCACGAAGGATTCATCTAACTCCTTATTCCCAACATACCAGCATTGTGATTTTGAAGTCAAGTGGCTTCCTCATATCCTTTCCTCACACCCACCAAAGGCAGGACCAGCAGTCCTCATGCTACTTTAATCATGTCCCATTTTGTTGCAGTATTACGTATGTGCCAGCAGAAAATTTAGACGAGTACAGGGCCAATTTGGGACAACAGACAGAGGGAGCTGTGCCATTTGATCTTTTTCCTTCACATACTGTCAGGTGAGTTAAAAGACTTACTGTTTTCTCCTATAGGGCTCTCGGATATGACTCTTTCCATACACTTTGCACAGTTCAGGAAGATAAGTTTTATTTTAGAAGAGCTGAAAGATGGATGATTTTCATTAAACCTGCAGCCATTACAATAAAAAGCTGTTCAGAGTACAGTTTCTGCTTCAGCTAGCAAATTTTTCTGATATTGTTGCAAGGCTGTTTTTTAGGTGTTTGATCTACCCAAAAAGGAGATTGAATACTGCCTCATCCTAAACTTCTCTTGAATACCGTGCAATTTGATTTATGTATTGCCACAAATACTCAGTGGTTCCAACATGAGAATTTGGCATTGATGGTCTTTCCAGAACATATACTGGAAGGAATGAATTATGCTGTCCTTTTCTTTGAGTTTCAAAAATTCATTACAATTATAGGCCAAAATATTCAAAGTGACTAATAATTTTTGTTATTGAAAATTAATCTTCAAAAGCAGTAACTGTTTTTCAATGCTGCTGTTGTAATTTCTTCCATTTTGGAAACAATAAATAATTACCTTCAGCTTTAATTTGGTTCTAGTTCCAGAATGCAAAGTCTTTTATTCTGTGGTTGTCAGTTGATAGCAACTTAATTGTGGAGACAAGTAGACAGAGAATCCCCAAATGCAATATGTATTCTAAAGGACATCTGAAAAAGAAGTTCATTACACAGACCCTGTGTACGAATTCTAATGCTGGCAGGGTGATCCAATACATGAAATTTTGCAGTGAAATCTAGTGATTATGTGGGTTCTTTAAAAATGAATTGCATGTTCCTGTTCAGCAGGGAACTCCCAGAGCTTCCAGAACGTGAAGAGGGGGAAGGAGAAGAAAGTGATCTTCAAAATGCAGCTTTCAGTAACTGGAACCAGCCCAGAAAGTAAGTGCAGATCTAGTTGCACAGTATAAAGTCTCATCTGAAATGAAAAAGTTTTGAAACCTGTAATGTATTTTAGGAGGAATAAGAAAACAACAGAATTGCTGCACTTAAGTATATTGTGCATTGCAGGAGTAATTCACTGTTGATTTTTACTGCTTGGGGCTAAATCCCTGCAATCTAGCAGTTTCTTAGTTGCTTTAGTAATTTATCGCTATAGGCTGACTCTTTGGGAGACAGTAAGAAGAGATGAAGAGAAGGATTCAAAGTTTTGATTAGAATCCAAAATAAAGTGAACAACAGTAGACACAATTACAGACTTTCTGAGCAACTCAGTAGGTAACTCCCACTGAAAGACAGAACTTTCCAAGGAGGAGTTATTCCTGAATGTTTTTAAACCATTGTGCAAATCGAGGTATCTTCAGTGTGCTGCATTGTCATAATCACAACAGATTTTCATTTATTTTGGTCCTTGTTTTGTCACAACAGGGTTGAACTCTGGAGAGAGCCTAGCAAGTCACTGGGGATCAGCATTGTTGGAGGACGAGGGATGGGGAGCCGCCTGAGTAATGGAGAAGTAATGAGAGGGATCTTTATCAAGCACATCCTGGAAGACAGCCCAGCTGGCAAAAATGGAACGTTGAAAACCGGAGATCGGATCGTGGAGGTACCAGCCGAGTGCCTTTTGCTTGCAATATCCCCAGCATCTCAGGAGCCACTGAGATGGATGTGTGGTCCTGGGCTGACAGCTGTGTAATTGCTCCAGCTGGCACCACTTCAGCCATACAGAGTGTAGTACCATCTGCTGATGTTTGTGTGCAGGCAGCTTTAAGTTGAATATACAACCTAAAGCATAGATGACTGACTGTGTGAGCAGGGGTCTACAAAGCCAGCAGTTCTACCTGCATGTTTTAAAGCCAGCATGTGTGGGAAAATGCTTAAGTTTTGTGAAGCTAAAAGGTTTTACCTTTGGAGATTGGATAGCGACAGAAATGGCCAGTGAATAGCAAATCATGCAAATAAATGCCAAGCTTATTTCCCTCTTAAATCTCACTCAGATCACATCATTCTTGTACATCTTTTGCAGGAATTAAGGGAGACAAAATTTTTTTCCTGCTGACATGAAGAAAGCTGTATTTGATACAGAGGATAGGGTGGTCACGATGTTGGAGGGAGGAATTTATCTAGATTTGTCTTCTGCTTAGCCAGTCCTGTGCTCATGCAGCCACTTGTGCTTTCTCACTTAAAGATATTGAAGAATGAACATACTGAAAGGAATGTGTCTTTCCTGTGATGATTATCAATAAGTTAGACATTACCCTGTTTCCAGTGTCAGGCCATTAGGAACTGCATTCTTCTTCGCCCTGCTGGATGTCTTCAGCTGACTGTCCATCAGTAAGACATAGTAAACAGGGTGATGGAGATGGTTATTCTCCCCTGGATCAGACTGGGCTTGCTTTACATAGTGATACTTAAACTGCAGTTTACTGTCTGCTACAAGATCTATGTGAAGGATCTTGAATTAATACCTTAAAGCACTTTCTACAGCAAGGTGGAAGAGTTTCCAGTGTATAACAGGTTGGGAGGTGGAATTTTGCTTGATGGCCACAGTTAAAAAACATGCATTATATTTGAATACCTGGATTTTTATGAATGCAGGAATTGTCTCTGACAGTGATGCTTGCAGAAGTTGGAGTGCATGAGTGAAATTAACTAGTGTTGTGTTAATGTGACTGTTTCTGAATGGATTATTTCAGTTTCTCAAGTTGTGGTGTATCTAGGCTTTTCTCTCTGCTAGTGCATACAGTATTTCAGACATGGGGAGTCAGAGACCCTTAGTGTTGTTGTTCAGTTCCTCATAGTTATAGAGTTACCTCTCTCAGATTGTTTTTGTTCTCTCTTTATTTACATTGGATGGTTAAGTTTAAGGTAGAGTTAGACAATTAAAAAAGGAGTAGTCCTCATTGCATAACTGTGTGCAAGAATTGCCACTAACAAGTAACCTTTCTGTGTTAGCTTCTAGCTTTTATTATGGTCATTGTGAGAATGCTTTACTGATGCTAACCTCACCATAACATGGTTCTTACCTGGATCACAAGACAAACTGTTTTACACACCAGCACATCCAAAAGCATGAAGAAAAGCAGGCAAAAATTTGTCCTTAGCCACCCTTTGTAAATGCTTTCTTCTAGAAGAGAGAAAGCTTTTCAGCTCTGACCTAAAAATTTAACTTCTGGGGAAAGCATCTAGTAGCTAAAATTGGTCTTATCTTGCTTTCTAACAAGAAAAAAAAAAGGAAAAAAAGTACACTGTACTGACATAATACCCCATAATGAAAGACCTTCCAGCACCTAACAAGTTTCAGTTTGTAAATCTCATAAAGTCCTGGGAGGTGGGTTATTCTGAGATGGGTTTGCAGGAAGCGGTATTTGGCAAACACTACCACTCTCTTCAGATTACCTTATATCTTCTTGTTATCATACCTCTTCTGTTACGTTGCCTGTGGGAAAACCTATGCAGCCTGAACCAAGAATGTTGGAAAAACCTGTTTTTAAAAAGCATGGAGAATATTTATTTGATGTCCTTTCAGTGCTCTTGGAAATCTCAAACTTGTGTGTGAGGGACCTCAGGCCAACTCGGTAGAAAACTTTCCACCGGTAACAGGTTTGGGCTTAGGTTTTAGTCAAAGTTCCCTAACCAAACCCCAAAGCTGACTCATCATTCTTGTAGCTTCTTGCAATGTTAAGATGAGGCCTTCCAATTACAGGTGGATGGAATTGACCTCAGAGATGCCAGCCACGAACAAGCTGTGGAAGCCATACGGAAGGCAGGCAATCCTGTAGTCTTTATGGTACAGAGCATTATAAGCAGACCAAGGGTAAGCATAAAGAATGTGAAAAGACATGTAATGCATAGTAATAGATGAAACAGATGTTCAAGGTGGTGGTGTTTGGGAATGGGATATTTAATCTTAATCCTGAAAGTTCCATCTCAGCTATTTTAGGAACAAAGATTTGATTTAAGTATTATTTCCATTTAGAATGAAATCGATTTGGATTTGGAATTACCCTCCAGCACGCCGTCCTCAAACTATTTTGAAAAGCCTCAAGAAAGATAATTTGTTGGGGGGCAGAGTAGGAGTCTAACTAAAACCAGCTCTTAGAGATTGACAGCATGTCTGAGGAGCGCATGCAGAAATACGGCACCTGTTAAAAAATTCATTGGACATTAATGAAAGGACCTAGAAGTACACGGAAGTTTTCTGTCACTAAGCTGCATGGACATTGCAGACAAAAGCTACTGAGCTTTAATATAAGTTGTTTGCATCATTAGAAACTAAACTTCCTCATTGTAGAGTCTGTGTAAGCTGCATGTTTATTTACTAGTTGTCTCATAACTCTTGTTCCCCAGCCAGAGTCTCTTTGTAGCCCTTCTTCAGCTTCTGCTCCCTGTGGGCAGAAAACTACTAACCCATTTTATCGTCAGTCATCTAAGGTAAAGTTGCATGAAAAAGCTCTATTGAATGTTGGTTATTGATACTCAAGCTACTAAAGTAAGGCTTTTGCATTTGCTGTGATGTGAACAAAATTGCCACTGCTGAATGTTTAGGCCAGTTTGGGGTGGGAAAGATGCCATTACTCTATCACAACTTGTATTTAGAGAATGCTCCTTTGCTATTTTTAATTGTAGTTCTTTGTTCTCTTTATTTTCGGATTATTAAGCTTGTTGGTTATTTCTTGACTGTTTATGGACAAACCCATTTTTCTGTAAGCAGGAACATTGCAAATGCTCTTACTGTACACATGCGTTGCATTGTGATCTTTGTAAATGACATTATATTTATTGTCTTCATCTTTTGAAATTTGCATCTGTACTTTATAATAAGATCTTATAAAGGAATTTCCTGCCTTCATTCATGTGCAGTCACCCACATAGCTAGCTGCCTGCACACAGCTATGTATTTAGCAAGGCAGTCAGTTTCAACTGACATGTTGCTGAGTCAGTTTCTTCCCCTTTGTTTTTTTCATTCAGGCTGCTGTAGTAGTTAAAGAGATCCTCAGTGTACTCCAGAATAGCCCAAACAATGCAAATGCCATGTGAAAAGCTAGTTGACAGTTTTGCTAGCAAGCAGTTATCCATCAAATCTGTGTTTCATGCTGATACTGCTCTGGGTATCTCTGAGTAAGAATTAATCTATCACCATGGTTATAGTCCCAGATAATTTGTAGGGTTACAGCATTGTGCAATATGAAATGCTAGCTAGTTTCTGATAACTTAGCATCCTGGGCACACTAATAAAATGCTGAACAAAAGTTAGTTGAAAAAAACAAACGAAAAAAAAAGGTAAAGTAAATCCTGGTTTTTTAGGTTTTGTTTTGAAAAAAATGAGTAAAAGGAAAAATACCCTTTATTTTAGTATTTGCTTCTTGTGGTCCTAGACTGTGCAAGAAGGCATGCTAAACAGAACTGTTTAGGCAAATTCAAATGCCCCATGTTTTACCACAGTGATCAGTCCATATTAATACAATGCTCTTGCATGAATTAGAATTTGAGCTGGCAGTAGTATTTTAGGTGCTATGCCATCATGGCAAAATACAAAAGGCAAGATTTTGAATTACTGTGGCTGATCTTTTGTTTTCGCTTTTACTAGGATTTCACTGTTACACTATATTCCTGATTTTTATTATTTTTATTATTTTATATTACTGATTTCACTATGTACAAAATGTTTGTGATGCTTATTCTAGTTAGCTAAAATTTCATCAAGATACAATTTAAAATTTTATGCAGATGACAAATGTAATTGTTAAAGTGTAATAGGATCATTACACAGGCAAATTACTTTTCCCGAATTTCTCTTTATGAAAGACAAATTCAAAGGTCAATCATATGTGTAAACAGAAAATCTCATTGTACTGTAGGGAAACTGCCAGTGGACTTTGAGTGACTCATAATTGAAGAAACTGCATTCATGCGCAGCTCTACTTTCTCATTGCTGAAGATACTGTAGAACCAAGACACGTGTTGTCTTACCAAATTACGTTACTTTTTGTTTTGCAAAATGATACTTGCAAATAAATGTTTAGGGATGCATATTCTATTTTCAGGAGCATTAAAAAACCAAAATGCTTTAAGAAAATTTTTAACATATATCTGGATTAAATTACTGTGATATAAAAGTACCAGTTGATGCAGCAAGCCTTCCACATTCTTTTCCACTTACAATATTTCTTATTTTCCACCAGTGTTAAACTTAGAGCCCTAAGACATTAAGGCAATTGCCAGGTGGATACACCTAGTGTAGAAATTACTTTTAAGTATACATTGAAAAGTATTTCCAACATACTATGCAAAATCAGAGCTGTTTCCTCTTTATTAAACAGGTTCTGATCTCAAAATAGAGTACAGCACAAAAACTGCATAAAGAATATAAATGGTCAAATTACATCCTTTAATTTTATCTAAATATGAAAACTCCTTTTGTGTTAAATAATAATAAGGACGTACCTCGTATTGTTTAAGGAGAAGACCAGAGAATTTAGTTTCATTAAAGTATACATGCACACACATATAAAGTGATCTGTAAAAGTTATTATTAGATATGAAGTCTGTTTAGAGATGCCTAATATTACTAAACCTTCTCTTTTGTGAAGTACACAGTAAATGTGTTACTACAAGAGGGAAATCAAATTATGAGAATTAGTCTGTGGTTTCCAAAATAAAACTAAACCTACTGCATTATTACAAAGAATTGTGTTTATTCTAATCCAGAAATCCACAATTTTATAATTAACTAATGCGTAAGAGTATCCCATATACTGAGATGCTTGGACAAAATTGTACCAATATAACAGCAAGTAAATTTTCAGTTGTTCATCCTGCTGAATTCTGCACTTCATGCACTTTGTAGGCTAGAACAGGTATGAGGATCAGTGCTTTTCCTCTATGCTCTGCTAAAGGTAGCTGATAGAAACACAGGGCAGATACAGTTTTACTTACCTTCACATGTCTGTAGCAAAGTGCAGGAAGTGGACCTTGTTTGGTTAGCACAAATAGCTAAATAAATATGTTTTGCTTCATAAGTCAAAAAGGATTGATTTAAAAATGTTTTTGCTTAGTTTCTATTAACATTTTCCTTTTAGAACCCTTCCTTGCTTTTCCTGCAGAACAGTCTTTTCTGTAGGCAAGCTGTCTTCAGCAGCACTAACCCGTTTGCTGATTCTTCTCAATTCAACACTAACAAGGTTGGATGATGACACACTGTCTGCTTTTGACTCACCAAACATTATGTGTGTGCTTCTTTGCCATTGGTGTCTCTCTGTATTTAAATTCTTTTATACCAACTTGGGTAAAATACTGTGCTGATGAGAGTGGAAAATCCGTGCAGTGAATTAAAAAGGCACAGACACGCATGCACACAGAACAGTTTTGAAGAAGTTAAAAAATGCCAGCTCTATTAATCATAACCACTGAATCTGATGTAATCACAACTACCAAAGGAGTAGGTTCTCAATTACAAAATCAGTCCCCGTGTTATATGTTAAATACCCACCTGAGTGTAACTCTCTCATCAGCGTGAGGTGTTTTGCTGCTATGTAATTAATTTTCTTTTTATGTGGTTAGGGCTTTCCAACTTTGATATCTCTTCTTTCTTTTTGCATGAAAAAAAAAACCATTGGCAGCTTTTGTTTAATGATGCTGAAAATATTTTCCCTCTGCTTCTTGAAAATTCTTCTAATGCACCATGAACAGGATGCTGACATCTTTGGAAATATGAAAGAAGTTAGATTCTTTTTTTTTTGTGTGTGCTTAGTGCTTACTGCATGTTATTCATATTGTGAACAGAGTTAAGCTCTAACACAATAATAAATAAAGGATTAATTCTTGTGTGCATGCATTTCTGATTTAATAAAATAATTTCTAGCTGGTTATACATCTTGGGAGTGATTGTGCCCTTTGTCTGTTTTCCTGTGCTGTCAAATATATTGAAAGTGCAATGAAAATTTATGATATGTGGTGTATAATTGCATGTGTGTTTTTGAAATCTGTCTTTGTGTTTGTTACAGTTTTAAGGAAAGGGAGTAGAAGTGTAATATAAATGATGGCTTGTATTTTCTATATTTTCAAAAGTATTTCTGAAAAAAATTACACATATTTTTAGAGAAAACCTAATGTTTTAGCAGTTCCTGCATAATTCTTTTTTTAACACTGAGACAAGAATGGCCTTTTGTCATCTCTGTCCACTTCTGCTGAACTAAGGTTCATGTACAGTAAGAAACTTCTCTGAAACAGGGTCCTTAATAACCCCTTAAATACTTTTGTCCATTTATGAGTGGAGTTAATAAAGTTGCTGCTGTTAGTGAAATGAATCCATAACTAAAAATGAGTTACTCATTAATAATGCTGTGTATTGACAAAAGTGCTGTAACATATGGATTGCTGTTTTCTTTTACTATAGGAGGTATCGAATCCAATTAGGGTTACCTTCCGTTGTTCCCCAACTAACCCTTTTGCTCCCACACCATTCAAGGTTTGTCTTGATTCCAGTGAGCGGGTCCTACCATATGTGTGCTGTATGTTTGGACATGGCCTGTGATACCTTCTGGAGTTCTGCTTCTTCCTCCACGTGTGCCTCCTTTGTTGAAAGTGATACTGCACCAAACTTGCTGCCATTTTTAATATTTGCTTGGCTGTGATCGGAGTGACCTTGGTAGCCAAATGGGTTCATGCACTGTCTAATGCTTTGCATTTTAAATGAAATACTGTGCCATGGCACACTGAAAGTATTTCATGAGTTAAAGCATTTTACGTTTTTTGTGTGTGGCCTGATTCAGGGAGCAAAAGTCTTATGTGTGTGTAAACTGCAGGGCCCAGCTTCTGCTGCTGGGGGTGCATGTGTGGCAGGCTGAGTTCTGGAGGCAGGACATAGTGCCCTCCACCCAAATGGCATTGTAACACTCTTTTTATCCTTCTTACAAAGGAACATTGCTTTTACTTTCATTTCAGCATTTCCTTAAACATCAGACTTGTTCAGACTTATGTATGCGTGCAGAGGTACAGAAAAAAGCATTTTTTTGTCAGTCAGATTATGGTGACTGCAGTTCATAAGTGCTAATCTGTCAGGATGTAGCCGTACATCCACACCTTATAGATCTTCCAGAGGTCCTTGACAGCAATTTTTTGTTCTTTTTTTTTGGTCATGTTTTCTTTAATTATGCAAAGATCTTGGACACTGTCATTTACCCGGAGTACCACTAAAGTGATACGTTAATTTTGGTTTTAAAACATGGAGACTACTGTAAGGTCTGCTGATCTGGTCTGCTCTCACACTGTATTTCCTCATTTTTTCAGTATATTATGTAGCTTTCCAGTTAAAACCCTAGGATGCACTCTGAAAAATCAATGTTTCTAGAACTACTCTCCCCTTCACCCCTCCTTGAGGTAGAGGTCTGTCACCATTTTTTCTCCAAGGTGCATACATGAATTTTTGATTTTCAAAAATCACTTTGAATGTTATTAGTAGTGTTTCCACCCTACTCTGATTCTGATGGGTAACAATGTCTTTACTAGAATTCTGCTGCTTCAGTTGAGGTTTATGTCTGCCCTGTAACTATTAGCATGTTTTAGAGTATAATTTGCATAAACTGTAAGTGATTTCTACATGAAATTTAGTGATGCAAGGTATCATCTCAGCAGGATGGCATTGTCTTAGATTTGAAGCACAGATCAATGTGACTGATATAATGATAGAAAAAAATCATATAGGATTTATATGCATTTTTCACGAAAATTACTAGCTTGATTGCCATATTAAAACTTCCCAAACTTTTGGCATTTAATGACTTCTTAGTTAAGCTCCTCGAACAAGTTCCTGAATGAAAAGAAAATCTTTTTCAAGCACAAACAGAACGAGAGTACTGAAATAGGGCATTTGCGTTTTCTTCAAACCTTTTGAGTATACAGAGAATGAAGGTAACTCATTCTCCCTGAGAGGTGAGACCTTCCTTAAATCTCAGTATGACTAAATTGGTAACTTCCTAGTTTTTTCAACGCCTTCAGTTTAAAGCAAACTGAAGTCTTCCAAGGTGTATGTTGTTACCCATTTCACTGCTGCCTGTGATGAAGAAACTGTCTCAGTGTTTTGGCACCCAGAGACACCATCTGAGATACTGTGTTCAACTTTTGATAATGGAGGTAATGAAAGCTGAAATGATGAGAACAGGGCTATGAAGCTAGGGCAACACCTGAAAATCCTAGTGTTGGAAAAATACTTGGTTTTCATCTGAAGTTTTTGTTGTTTACATCAACAGTTGATCTGGCAAGTATCAAAGTCTCTTGGGCATGCATAAGCTTCAGAATGATGACATTCAGAAACCCATTTCTTGCCGGCGTGTTTACTCTGACCAAGCCAAAAATATGTAAATTACAAACACTTAGCCAAATCCCTGATCAGAGTCAATATTCCTCAGGGAAACTGACTTGAATGGAAGCTTGCCAGATTATGGATTTGGGCGTTCAACAATTATATTGCAGTAATCGTGTGTTTATACTTTTTAACTTTTTGTGAATATGAATAGACCACATACATCAAGACCACAAGTATTTGTCTCCTTTGTGATTTAATCTGTATCCTCCTTTATTTGATCTCCCCTGTGCAGCTTACAGGAAATCAGTAAATAAGACTGAGAAAGTCCAGTTACTGTGGATTTCTTAAATATCATCTATTTCATTTTGGTTTTAAATTGTCCTTTCAGTTAATATGCCAGTTACTGTCTTTTTTCTGTTGGCATTTTTGAAAGCACCAAGTTCTCTGTTTCCTTTCCCTTTCCTCCGATGTGGCTTCCAAAGCACTTGATAGGAAGAAATTATGTGTGGTGGCTTTTAAAAATAAAATGAAGTAGAAGTCTTTTACAAACGTCACATTAAAAAAAAATCACTTGAGTCTACAAAAGAGACTTTTTCTGAAATGTAAAGTGGCACATAAAACTTTACTGAATTGGGCTTTTATTGTGAGTTCTGTTTGCTTCCCAATACATTTTGGAGTGATGTTATCTCTTACCTTGCCTGGTGTTTGTTTCCATCTTTTATCTCTTGCAGCCTTTCTGTGCTGTGTTATTAATTTAGAATTCCAGCTGCTTGGTATTTAAACTTCAAAGCCATAGTCATTGCCATTTTGACATTTTTGTATACTAGTTTGCCCTACATAGAGTCTGCATCTGCTTAGCCACTGTATTTTTCTTATTCTCCACAGGCATTTGATCAGTCCGATCTAGAGCCAGAAAAGACTTCGCTTTGTAACAACCTGCCTCTGCCCCCTCCTTCAGCATTTTCAGGAATGAGCTGTGATGTTGCGCAGTCATCTTCTAGCAGAGTCCCAGAGGATGTGGAGAAGGAGGATGAGTTCGGTTACAGCTGGAGTAAGTTTATCCTTTGTGATAATTCAGTGTTGAAATAGCACTGTAGCAGAAGATATGGGGGGTCCAGTTTGAACTATTTTGTTCTCATGTGCTTTGTGGTTTGGGTGTTAAGTGTTGCTGTCAACTTTCAGTTGTGCTTGGTCAGATGCACATGGTGAAATATAAAACTAATTTGTCCTTCCTCATTGCACTCCAATCTCTGTTTTCCTCTGTGGTCCAAATTCACTGTTTCACATGTAGGACTACTTGAAGAATTTCAGTGTACTCTGTGTAACTGATGGCAGTGATTAATGTAATAGCTTCTGTTACCTGAAGGTGTTACTGGAGGGAAGATTCTTGCTTTTATGTGTGAAAGGCCTTTTTTAAGAGAGGTTTTAATGTTTTCCAAAGTTAGAAGGAAAACAAGGAACTAGAAATATTGTTATAAACCACCTAAGGCTGAGCTTAAAAGAACGTGTGTTGTACACTTAAAATTTTCTCATCCATTTTGAGATTCTTCTGTCAGATACTGCCCACTGGACACTGATCTTGACTCTCTAGGTGACTTGTGAAACTTTCTAATGTAAATCCAACCTCTGCTGCCCACACTTTTACATTTAGAAAAGATCGTGCAGCGCTATGGAAATCTACTGGGGGAGCTACACGTGATTGAGCTGGAAAAAGGAAGGACAGGTCTGGGACTTAGTCTTGCTGGTAACAAAGACCGATCCAGGATGAGTGTCTTTGTAGTGGGAATTGATCCAAATGGAGCAGCTGGCAAAGATGGCAGGTTACAGATTGCAGATGAGTTACTAGAGGTGAGTTTTTGCAATTTATACTGAAACCCAAACATACTGACGTAAAATGCACTAAAATATTAGAATCGTGCTGCAATATAGATGTTCTTCAGTGGACTTTGAAATCCCCAAGTTATCCAAGTTGACATCGCTATGCTACCAGATTTTCATTCTGGTGTACGCCAAATAGCTGCAGCTGGGATTTTTTTTCCTGGTTATAGTAGTACTAAGTAAAGGTGTGTCTGTATTTAAAACGGATAAAAATGGGGGAAGACAGCAGTTTCTGGGTTACAGAGATGTATGGAAGGGCAGTTCATTAGAATATTGAAGTCCTTTAGTCTATCCATCTCTGGAGTGCTCCAGACTTTCTAGTTACTTCTCTGTCTACTGGAAGTATGATAATATCAGAATATTTTTATCTTGTTTAACATATAAAATGGAAATGAAATTGGGGAAACAGGAACAGATCCATTTGTGTTATGGACTTTTATCTCATGACACATTCAGGCTGTTTTCTAGTGGCATTGTGGAGGGACCCAACAGCTGAATGTGCAGCTAACATTCCCAATATATATATGAGCATAAGGTATATTTTTATATTACCACAGTTTACTTGATGATACTTGCACATATATTCTCTGCTATAGGTTTTCCCATTCTTTCTGATAGCAGTAAGTTACATTACCGTCACAGAAATGCTTTGTGTCATTTCAAAACTGTATGTGGAGGTGTTTGAGGATGCACTGGGGAGATGGTACGGGGGTAATGATGAGACTGAACAAAGCTCGGGGGAGACACTGAGGGAGTAAATGATGTAGGTTGGCAGTTGCAGACTAGGAGAGAAACTAAGGGATTTGTGGCACCATGGATCTCGTCTCATGGAGGGACCTGTTAGTTGCAGAGTCCAATGTTACCTGCTAGACAATTCTCTTGAATCAGCTAAAATGTGTGTTTTTAAAAGCTTGATGTTGCTAGTGCTCAGTATCCTCAGGACACATTGAAACACAGCTGTCTGAGTCTGCTCTCATGTAATTTCTTGCTTACTGTCCATGCCGTGAACCTGCAAACTGATGCTAAAAGATTATCTTAGCATCTCAGAGGTTGAGATTGTCTCAACCTCTTCTGAGAGGAGACATCTGAGCTTGCTCCTCATGTTCCCCAGTAGCTGTCCATCAGCTGTGGTGGGCCATGCCCTGTCCCCCAGCTGACAGCCTGACCGTGGTTCTTCACAAGCCGATGGCAAACACTGGAAGCAATGCTGCATCTGGATTGTCACCTTCAGTGTAAATGACTGGGCTCATTATCCCTGTGACCATGGCTGCGTGGGAGCTGAGGGGTTGCTGTTAATGCTCAGCCCTCAGTTCAGTCTTATATCTGTTGCTCACTGTCCGTTGCTTCTCTGCTTCTATTAGTATTACCTCAGTGTGTGTTGCATTATCTTCCCTTTGTGTAAGTCCAAGCTATCCTTTTCCAGTCATTTCGCCTGTCTTAGAGTGGACTTCTGCACTGTAGTTTTCCATTTCCAAGAAGAAATGCAATTAATAAAATGTGAGCAAATAATGGCCTTATTCTGCAAATTCACACTGATACTTCCAATTGTATCCAAATCATAGGGGCTTCAAAGGGTTTCAGTGAGTGTGCTCTGCCAAATGAAGACAACGATTGTCAATTCAAATCTTCAGATTGTAAATGCACCAGTGTTCAGACCTATGTGTATGAAGTGCCTGGCTTAGAGCTGAGATTCGATAAATAATAGCAATCCCATTCCTGGATATAAGTGATTCATTTATTTGTTGTGGTTAGAATTTCCCATGGCCATGCTTTATCATCACATCAGTCAGGAGGTGATCAATGGCAAGTGGAAATAGATGATGTGCCAGGTCAACCCAGTGTAACTCAGAGAATGACATTTTTAGCACTATGACAGTGTTAGTCTGAAATCGAACCGTAAGGAATTTTTTACTGGAAGAACGGAGTGAAAGCAGGACATAACATACTCTGTTATTTAAATACAATTGCTGCTTTAGCCAGTGATGTGAGATAATGGATTTTTTTAAGGCTTAAAAAATAGTTTAATTATAAGGGAATTAAAATATTTTGAGAAATAATTGCTACCTTTCTTTATATAGATAAATGGGCAAATACTCTATGGAAAGACTCATCAGAATGCTTCCTCAATAATCAAATGTGCACCATCTAAAGTAAAAATAATCTTTATCAGGTATGTTCTGGTTAAAGGTTTGGCTAAAAAGATTTACTTTTAATATGCTCAAGTTTTACACAGAGTGTTTCTGTTTTAATTTTGATAAGGTAGATGTGCTTTTGAACCCAGTTCTTAGTAGTTGTTAAATATATCTTGTTTTCTGTTTTGATATTTGCATTGTGAGTGCCAGAAATAAAGTAAAAGAAAGCACTAGACTTAAACTTGTTATAAGAAATATGGTGCTGTATTACTACATTCTTACTACATTCTTTAACTGAATCTATTGTAGAAATAAAGATGCAGTAAATCAGATGGCTGTTTGCCCTGCAAAGTCAGTAGAGGCTTCACAGTGTACTTCAGGGACACTTCCACATCAAGAGGTAAAGTAAATTTTTGTTTTTCTCATTTGACTGAGATACTAACATTGTGCTGGATAGAGGAGTGCCCTGTGTGCTTAGCAAATACTATAAGAAAAAGAAATCCAAGGGAAAAACAAACGAGATTTTAGTAAAGCTGCTAAATTTAGTACAGCTGTGCTAAATTCTGTTTTATTTTATTTTCATCTAAAGTATGAAGTAAATCTAACATTCCCGTGCATAGGGTTATAGCAGTTTAAATGAATCTGGAAAATGATCAGACCCACTTCAAATGTTTGTGTGCTACTTTATTTTGATGTAAAATGTTGGATATAGTTGTTCACAGTTATGTTTTCATTTTCTATTAGACTGATAGCAGCGCTGCAAACTCCAGTGCTTGTTCTGACTTCAGTTCATGTAAAAACATTCAGTATGTGGAACTCCCTAAGGTATGTGCTGAAAATTAAATTCACATCAGCCACATTTGTATTCACCATTTGCTTTTTTGTAATGGTGTCTCTCTTATGGTGAATAAACTTTGTCTCTTACTTACCTGAACTCAGAATAGAGATTTCTAGATGTCTTCTCTTCCTATTTGTGAGTAGACCCCAAAGTTTTCCTGATGTAATGACTGTCTTTGGCAACCTCATGAGTCTCTTTAACTCCACATAAATTTGCCAACTGCTCTGTGTCTATGGAATAAGTTACCTCTTGTCCTATTTGCAGAACTTTTGGTACCCAGCTGCTGGTGGTGCCTCAGGTCAAGTCATTGCCTTAGATGTTTGAAGTAAATGAATTAGGAGATTATAAGCACCAAATCCCCCCAAATAACATACATATTTAGTGGAAATTTTGCATCTGGGAGAAAATGACCAGGTGTTCTGAACTATGAGGCTTCCAAATAAGGGTGGAAAAATTGCTGCTCCTGCTTATTGACATGGAGAAGACAGTTGCATTCAATGGACATAAGAATAGAGACTTGCAGACTGTTAGTAAGTTTTTCTCCTTGGAAGGCATCTACCCTTCCATTATTAACCAGGAGAATATCTTACAGATAGTGGTGTCTGGATGATTTAGTTCTAGGTGAAAGCTTTAGGGAAATTTCACTCTGCCACAAACATTTAATAATTTCACAGGAAGAGCATACATTTTTCCATCCTCATTATTTTCCACTCCCATGTGTATTTCTTCTGTGGTTTCAAAGAATGAATTTAAGCTATGTCATGAAGTTTTATTTACCTCAGTTTGTAGTTTCCAAATATTTTGTGTTTATTACTCTTATTTGTGAATTTAACAACTGAATCACAATTGACCTTGTAAATTTCAAAGGAGTGGATTTGAATTTAAAAGTGCTTCAGATTTATTTTGGTAGCCAGTATACTGTTTGTAGATTGGCAAAATCTATTTCAGAAATAGATTAGTTTAAAACAAGAATATTGATGCATTGTGAAAACCCAAACTTTTGTTATGTCTGTTGCCTTCACTAGTCTTTAGTGAATGTATTCCACCATTTTGATAAACACAGTGCCTAACCATTTGCATTTTTCTGTTTGCCCCAGGATCAAGGAGGCTTTGGAATTGCCATTAGTGAAGAAGACACAATTAATGGAGTAGTTATTAAGAGCTTAACAGATCATGGTGCAGCAGCAAAGGTGTGAGAACATTTACAATCCGAACAGGGAATGAAAAACCTTTTTTGGAGTAGTATCCAGAGCTTATGTTTTTTATTCTGTGTTGTTTCCAGGATGGACGAATCAAAGTTGGAGATCAGATCCTGGCAGTGGATGATGAAATTGTTGTGGGACATCCCATAGAAAAGGTGCTTCTGAAGTGTCAGAAATGTTGCAGAAATCACACCACTCAGTGTAGGAGGTGATTGTGTCTTAAACAAACCAGTGAGGTTTTCATGACTATAATCTGACTTCATTCTCAAAGCTGGCTAAAGAGCCAAAGATCCACAGGCATTGTTTGGATAAGGAAACTACTGCAGAATAAGCTAAAGCCTGAATTTAAAGCTCAGCTGCTATTTTATATTAATACATTACATGAATCGTCTTATCTCTGTGCTAAAAATGTGATTTATTTTTTTTTCCCCTGTGGTTCAGATCTGATGACTGAGAGGTACTTAGTTGTGAGATAAAAGCCTTGAACTGTCACTCAATAATGACTCTTTATAGCTACTCCACTTCAAAAGTATTAGAACCAGTAAAATTAGTATGTGTAAATTTACATGGGTGAGTTGCTTCAGTGGTAAATCAGGCCATGAACTGTGCTTATACATGGGGAGTGTATGTAATAATGGCCTCATTATATTCCAAGCCTGGTATTTCAACCCTTTGAAGAAAACAATCTCCATTCCTAAGTAACAGGATTTATTTCTAACTTCTAGCTCTGCAAACTCAGTTTGGGTTCTGTAATGAATCAGGGAGGGCTTTTTTCTAGCACCTGCCTTGCTACAAAAAAAAGTGATTCTTTAGAAGAAGATTACTTTCTAATTTTTAGAGGGCAATTAGGAGAGCATCCAGTTTACTGTTTGATGTGCTGCTGTCTCTGAAGCAGTAAATGAGTAAGAGATAGTGAAGTTCTCTGCAGGGAAGTAGGGAGGCTTTGGAAGAAAGAGAGTAGTAACTTACTTGAGTAAGTAATTTCAGAAAATACTTCTGATTCTACTGAAATGCAAAGTCTTGGGAGGACTTGGTGTTTTTCCTGTGAGATGGCAATTAATTGTGAAGGTTTTTCAGCATCCCTTTAAACTAGATTCTGCATTACACACCAGTGTCCTTCTCTCCCTCCCATAGTTCAGATAATATTTTCAGATTTTCCTTCCAGCAGTGCATCTGATTAAGGAGCTAGGATGGCAGTAGCACATTTATTTAAATCAGTAGGTATTTTGGCATTGACTTCTGTGGGATCAGAATTGGGCTCCACCCAAGCATTTAAAGACAATACTAGTTTTCTGAATTTTCTAATTGTTATAATAATAGTATTTTGTCCAGAGAAGCCATGAAAAGACTGCCACATTCTCATCTGGTGTTGTTTGGCGAAGTTTCATGGAAGCTACTTGATTAACATCAGCCAGGTCTGGCCCACAGATAAATCTATTGCTGTTTCTTGTAAAAAAAATCAATATTTGTCCTTATTCATTACCAAGAAAACCTTCAGGATTGTGACTTTTAGCTCCAGTTTGCAGAACAGTTCTTCTGCTTCACTTTTGTTTTACAACTGAACAGTCCAGTTACAGTCTTCACCAGGTTTTCTTTATCATTCAGTTTATTAGTTTACTGAAGACATCTAAAACTATGGTGAAGCTTACAATCAACTCAGCAGAGATGGATAGCCTGACTGCAGCACCAGTCCCTTCCAGCACTGCCCCAGCAGAGAGGAGGAATATGCAGACACCAGCAACTGTCCCCTCTTCCAGCTCACCAGAACCAGAAGCAGTCAAAAGTAAGGTTCTCCTTGTGTGTCTGTCTTCAGTGGGGCTGTGACATGGAAATGAAGACCCAGCTTATAAACAAGTTCTCTCTTTTTGTATGCACTCAGCTGTCTTCTGAGTTGCATTTTCTAGTACTTCTGGATTACAGATCTATCTAAATAAAACAGTGAGGCTCCACACCAAAGAGCTAGCTTTTGCCTTCCCACTGGCCTGTTTTAGAGGCAGGAGGGTGGAGGGGTTTCCTCCTCCCCCCCAAAGGCTGTGCAGCAGGTGCCTCTATCAAGGTTGTCCAGAACTAAGTAGGAGGCTTTCCTTTAAATGAGGGAGAAAAGTCATGTCATCTTTCCTAGAACAGGGGAATGATTGAGACTGTCTTGCCATTTATGACTAGCCATGTTTGACTCTCTCCCTTTAGAGTGGAGAGTCGAGATGTGACCAATTGGTGATGGTTATTGGTTAAGCACCACACTACTAAGAAGATAGTAATAACTTTACTGAGTAATGTGCACTTCACAGTTAATGTATATGTACATCACTGCAAGTATTACTGAGTTGTGTTTCTATTGATTATTATTAGAAGTGGTATTGATACACAATTATACTACTATAAAGAAATCTTAAGAAACACATGGGAGACCTACTAGGTAATAGTTCTGTTGTCTTCCCTTCTGCATTTATATAATCTATTGCCTTGTCCAAGTCTATCCTTTCCATTTCTACCCTGCCACAGCAAGTCTCAGGGATAAAGACCTGATGGAGATTTCAGCAATGCTCCCTCCAGCATCCTGGGGATTTGTGATTGCAGCTTGGCTTCACTACCGTTTACAGGCATCTACAACCCAATTGCTGGAAGATCTCATCCTCTTGGTTCTCCACCTGATTTTACAATTTATTCCCCCACTTTCTTTTACCAAGCCTGTCTTTTTCCTGCCCCTGCACCTTGTTTTCTCTGCACAGACTCTTTCCAAATAAGCAACCCATCGCTAACTACTTTTTTTCCATGTTGGTCTGATTTCTACTACATCAGTACCCAACTTTGGTGTTTCCAGCAGTGCTGTGTAGGCAATTTTTGTCTCAATACCAATGCAGCTATCTAGATGAGCTCAACCTTGCATACCAAGATTCCCTTCCAATTCTTCAGTTCATGTATTTCTTGTACATTTTATGCCTTCTGGACAGAATTATATTACTTAAGCTTTGACTCCCCTACTTAGCTCAGACTAAGCATGGACAGTTGCTCATCATACACGTGAAGAACTTACATAACAGAGCAATAGAGTAACCTGTTCTATACTCACACAGAAGCTTTACCCTTAAAAAGTCTTAATTGCCTTTCTGGTTCTCTTCAGAGGCCAGGACTCTTAGTTTTGAGTCTTACTGTTCCTGAAGGACGTATTGCTCACACTATATCTAAGTATTTGTCTAACATAAATCCGTATTTCTGAATGGTCAAGTCCTCTGTTAGTTTCAGTGGAACTTCTTTTAATCAGTGCCCATTTAAAGTGTCTCAGAAGGATTTAGATGCCTATTTTTACCTCTTGGAAAAAATGCAGTTTTGGTGTTTCTTTAAACCACAGGAGACATCAGTGACAGAGATAATCTGAACATCCCAGACCTTTTGATTGCTGATTCTTTCCTTTAGTTGCTACACAGTATCCCCTCCTAGTATTTTTAGCTTGCTTTTTCTGTGAAGGATACAGAACTGACAAATACTGAAGCAAAGATCTATTTGTGACATACCAGAGATACTGAATTTACGGATAAATTGCTACATAAGGATGCGATATGTATTTGCGCTAGGAGAATATATAGTTACACCACAAGACTTAGTGTTTCCAAAAGCTGTGTCAGTGGCCAGTTAAAAGTTGGACTGGCGTAAAGTTCTTTTTGAGGGCCACTAAATATATCGTTGTGTATAAAACCTTTGACTTGACCATGGATTGCTGGACTTGTGGAATACCACTATATATGATTCATACTTAACATTCTTTCTCATGGTACAGATCTGAGTCTGAGACAGAATATTTAGTTAGATGGACCTTGACTTGACCCATTGCAAAAGTGCAGGGCTGACATCCTTGATATTTAATACATGCTATGTACTTCATTTATCTCTGGTCTACATTGCATAGTTGCTGGTATAGATGTTTAAGTTAAATTCCATCCTAAATAGAATCTGTTGTGTACAATAGCTTCTTTAGCTATCCAGACTGTGATTCAGGAACTTGATGGTATAAAAATGGGATAATTGTGATTAAAACTAGAGGATAGTACTTGTCTGAGGGGAAGGGATAGTTGGCAGCATCATTCTCTGTAGGTCAGCTGCTCAGCTGTTGCTGTAGAACTGTTAATGGGCTCTCAAAATGCTGTTTTAAAGTCACTTTTTTAATACAAAGCTGTCTTACTGTAACCAGGTGTATAATTGTTGTTTTAGACACAAGTAGATCTTCAACTCCAGCCACATTAACCTCTGACCCAGCTACTTGTCCCATCATTCCTGGATGTGAAACAACCATTGATATCTCCAAAGGGCGGACTGGTCTTGGTCTGAGCATTGTTGGAGGAGCAGACACTTTGCTGGTTGGTTGGAAAAATATGTGTCACTCAAGTGAAATAACAATAATGAAATTAAAATGTGTGATAGAAGAGATATTTCCTTAATTTGTTTCTGTAGCATTTATAAAAAGATACCAAAGATACCAGTTTAGGGAAAAAAAAGCAAAAAAAAAAAAAGGCAAAAAGCACTTTTAAAATTGAAAGTATAAATGAACTTCTTAAATGTTTTGGTAGTTTGTCACACATCTGACTGTTTTGTTTATCACTGATGAATTATAGTAGGAATTTTCAGTTGTTCTTGGTTCAAAGCAGGGGCATGTTCTTTCAACATGCAATCTATTTTTGTTTTATTTATCCACAGGGAGCAATCATTATCCATGAAGTATATGAAGAAGGAGCAGCATCTAAAGATGGGAGACTGTGGGCTGGGGATCAGATATTGGAGGTGTGGTGGTTTCTTTGGTCACTTCTGTTGTCATTTGCTAGTTAGGCATCTTCTGTTTGTCTGCTTGGAAGGTCCTGCACACTTTATCATTGTATGCTTTCATTGCAGGTGAATGGGACTGACCTCAGGAATGCCACACATGATGAAGCGATTAATGTCCTCCGACAGACTCCGCAAAAAGTTCGTCTCACTGTGTACAGAGATGAGGCCCAATACAAGGAGGAAGACATGTATGATGTACTCAATATAGAGCTCCAAAAGAAGCCTGGCAAAGGCCTTGGGCTGAGTATTGTTGGGAAAAGGTATGAATGTACCTGGATAGTCAATGTCTGGGACTTGCTGGGCATGCTCATGTTTCTGTGGGGGTCTAGTGCTCAGGTCCTGCAGACTTGAAGGCTGTCCATGTCATTTTTGTGACTAAGCTAATTGGCCATTCCTAGTGGAACTAGCCCAGCATTACTCAACAGAAAAATGACACAATGCTTATTGTGCTCCCAATAGCAAGCCATAAAAATGGACCTCAAACAATACTGTAATGCAAAATCCATGTGTGTATTTGCAGAAATGATACAGGGGTGTTTGTGTCAGACATCGTCAAAGGAGGAATAGCAGATACAGATGGGAGATTGATGCAAGGAGACCAGATATTGACAGTGAACGGAGAAGATGTTCGAAATGCTAACCAGGAGGCTGTTGCAGCTTTGCTAAAGGTATTGGTAAAAGAGAAGGTGGATAAAAGTGAAGAATTGAGATCCAGATTTTTTGAAAGCTTTTGTTTTTCAGACTGAGTTCAGACTGTTACTGAGATGTCAGGGAGAATGAACTGTGGATCCAACTTTAAGCTTCCTGAAGTCTAGAGCATTCAGATTTTGATACTTTGCCTGATGAAAATGGGAGTAGTGGTGGCGTAGAGTGCCATAGGTTTATAGTGCAGTAGAAGACCATTAGCTGGAACAACCTAAAACTTAACACTGTATTTTCTCCAACAAACTGATAACTGGTTAAGTATCTCACATTTTTAGAAAGATAAGCAGACCTGACTTCAAATGATGGAGAATTCATCAATGTAGTTGTGCCAAAAAGTGATTACTTTCATAGTTAATAATGTTAATTGTACTGTTTTTTTCTATGTTTGTCTAGTGTCACCTTACATCCGTTAAATACTATAATGCATTTTCCAGTGACCAAGGCATCTAGTATAAGAAATTGATTTCTCACAAAGATAACTGAAGTAAACTTCTGTCTACAGCTCTTGGAACCAGAATTTCTATTCTCAATAAATTTTGTGCTTCTGATGTCCTCCCCCTATTTCCAAATCAGAATGAAATCAGATATACAGCATTTCCTGTGGTCTGGCAGGAAGTCCAGCTGGTCAGCCAGCTTGTCTGTTTTCCATCCAGGGTTTTGAGACATTTCTGCTGCATGGTAAGGATTCCATCAAGTCAGCATTTTCCAATGGAAAGCCATTCCACTGGAAAAAAATTAACACCCACTACTCATAGCTGACTCTTGGATACATAGACAGATCATGCCTCTTTGCACTCACATTCAAAGGTATATTTTTCCAGGTCTTGAACAGTTCCTCGAGCCTTTTTTTTGGGGGGGGGG